>NC_071981.1:26168482-26193585 GCF_026283585.1 Hylaeus volcanicus
TATTATTATTATTATTATTATTATTATTATTATTATTATTATTATTAGATAATATTCGTATTAGTCAGTACTTTCTTTGTAATTTCTCATAATCGCAAACTTTGCTACATATGTATTTACGTAGGTACATTACGTTTAACAGTATGAAAATGGAATGTTACCTTTACAGAATTCTGTATACCTAGGTACGAGTTATAGCAGTATTCGTACTAGCTCGACAGCTCGCTTCAAGTTTTAGTATTACATAGTTCGAGTCTCGTGTTACTCGAACGATAGATATTGTCAAAAATCAGGTAAGTTAAGTTATATATGAAACTTTTGATCAATTTCAGAGCAATGATTGGTGAACAGGGAATATAGACGGTTCCGGGTAGGAAAGCGTGGATCTTGTCCCTCGCAGGATCGAAGGAACGGTCCTTTATCTGGGTCACCGTCTTCGCCGTTACCTCACCCTTCCTCCTCACGTACACCTTTGATAGCTTCAACCATTTGAACACTGTAAGTACAACATTACAAGATTTTTTATCGTTTCGATTCGCATCGCTTCAGATCGGCTCGACATTTCGATTACACCATCGAGATCTGGCTAGTTTATTTCTAGAACACGTTCTCTATCGATACAACGACGCTACGTTAACAATTATATTACTTGTCTGATTCTCGTCAATGCCAATTCGGGTTTCTCTAGCACCGCGCGAGCTAGTTTTTTTCTAAACGATAAACACCTTTAAGTAGATCTCGCACTGAAATCTTGCACGCCTCTTCGTGTTACATATTTCTATAGCGAAATTGTTACAGCTTAAATCGTCAAGATCGAATCGAAACAAATTTACATTTATTTAGGAATTTACTTAGCCAAATAGCGTCAAATTATCTGCAAATATTAGGACTCTACAGTCACGGAGCAAGCTGGAATATCGTCTACAAATAGAACGAACAGCACGGTAGCCCTAAATGCAAACCGTGGGGAATATATCGTACATTGACAGAATTTGCCGCGATAAGTGGCCGTTGAAGTTGCAGTAATTTCAGAACGTCCCCATGTTCGGGTAAACTGCGAAGATGAAAGAGCTTCTTTGCTTCTTTGTTATGTACAAGTAATCTTTCTAAGAAATAAATATTCGACAAATGTTTTTCACATTTGACTTGCATATCAGGCGGTAGATTCCGTGAAAAGCGAACCGCGCCAAGACCAAGTATCGAGAGAAACGCGGAAAGAGGCTGGCGAAAAGCATAAATAAACGAGAGGTATAGCTGTATCGATCAGTCAGGACGAACCGCGTCGTCTGGGTCGCGTAGTTGCCAGCTTCGATGTCCGGTTGTCCCGAAGGAATGCGCAACTCGGTTAAAAAAAAAAGAAAAAAAAAACAGGTCGAAAAGAGTCCTCTGTAACCCCGCGCCCCGCTGGATCGCACCGCACCGCACCGCACCGCACCGCACCGCACCGCACCGCACCGCACCGCACCGCACCGCACCGCACTGCACCGCACTGCACTGCACCGCACTGCACTGCACTGCACTGCACTGCACTTGCACTCTTCTAACCTCTCTTCCTCGTTATAGTACGCGCGCGCGCTTAATTGAGTTTCGTAGAAGACACGAGTCCGGCCAATGTCGTCTCTTACGATTATAGATATGGTATCCATATGTACCTATTGTCATCGGAAGGAACAGAATGATCTTGTAAGTGAAATAAACATTCGATGATGAACACAAGATACACATTACCGTTGCGAATAATCTCGATACAATATAAATATTTACATCGCTTATCGTCAATTCTTTCATTTGGAAATTCTTCGTACGTACTTGTGTACGTTTTACCTACGTTTCGTTATTTTGTATAACGTTTCTACTACTCCAACTGTTGTTTAGCTCATCGCACTGATTGTGAGATTTAAACGAACGTGTCGTGCACATACAAGGTAATTTCAACCCAAGATTTACGACGAATAACGCAACATTTCTATTTGAACGTAATAGACCAACGACGAATAGTACTGGTATCCGACATCGGTGTCGCGGAGACTGTACCGCGAGTGGGAGATTCGATTCCCACGCAAAGGGTTAGAAGGTTAGAACGATGTACGATAGATACTGTGTGGACGTTGTAAACGTTGGTCGCACAGCATTAAAAAAGTTAATTAATCAAAAGTATTGTCTTTAGTTGCACATTTAAAAGAGATTGCTGAAAAATTCGAAGTGTAAAGTAGGGCGGTTCATTTAAGAAATGGTTCGAAAAAGGCATCTATTCGTCGAATCGTGGTAGCGAGAATGTATTTAGACGTCGACACGGCGTCGAAGAGGTTGATAATCGAGATACACAAATGACTGCAAGTGAATTTATAGCTAGGAGCAGTATATACACGTTAACATAATAACAGACAAATATTTGGGTTCGGCAGTAACTGTACGTAGTCCGAACATCTAAAAGCTTAGCTAATTGTTGGTTGTATGATGCTGCCACCGCGACCAAAGAGATAACTAGCATTCTACACCACTCCACGTAGTGGTTTTCTGTATCTGCTTGTACCTCGATGGAAAGGCATCTCGCGTCGTAGCCGAAACTTGTTCTTTATATATATATATATATATAGATATAGATATAGATATAGATATAGATATAGATATAGATATAGATATAGATATAGATATAGACATAGATATAGACATATACATACGATATATAGATATACATATAACAGATACATGTGCGTACGTGTACTTACATATATATATATATGTACGTATATAATTTTTATTTGGTGCGAAGATTTTACGTTCCCGCCGCGTCTGGGTAAGTGTGGTAGTGATTGCGGAACAAACGGATTACAGCGGGAAAGTCCAGGAGGGAAACGGTGATTTTTCAGTGAAAGTGTTTCGGTGAGTGGCAATCGAGGAGAGAAACGGGCAGAATGTCGATGGTGTTAAAATTATGTTAAAAAAGTGGTCGACTGACGTTAACGGTTTAGAGAATTTGTTTGTAATTAAAATTGGTCGTTGCATCGTTTTCTCGAACCAGTTGGTTAAAATGTCGAAAGGTGAATTTCGAAATTAGCAGTTGATTTCCTTCTCCGGTAACTTGATTGGCGGACAACCGACCGCGAGCGCTCGGTAATAAATCATCATTCCTGATGACAGTAATACGCTCTATTCTCTCACGAGTTGAACGCTTCCGCGTATAACACCTCGCCGCGCCGCCTCGCCGCCTCGCCGCTTGCCGTTGCGTGTGCAATCGCGCGCACGCAGCCAGGCGAGCATCGTTCACACAGACGTAACACGTAGGAAATGACCAATCAACGCGGACCTTCGTGTAGAGAACTGTACGACATATTTCCTTGACGTGTGAAAGATACGCTTGCAGCTTGCAGCTCGCAGGTTGCAACGTTAGCGACCAGGCTCCGAGGGAACGAAGAGATATGTGTCGTTCCAAGGAGAGAACGTAGTCTCGTATAACACGATATAGCCAACTTATGAAAACGATTACGGGCTAGACAAATTTAACCATGTTGCATCGATGAGTGTGAGTGTACAAACTACATACAAAGGTCTGGGAGGGCGCAGAGTACAGGTCTGCGGAGATGATAGTAGTGCGAAAATAAGTACAATATTACCGGTATATTTAATCACAAGAGAAGCATATCGCGTCGTGTCGCACGTACCGATCGCAATCCGGGAACGGAATTGTCCATTTCTATCAGTGGTGAGTTTATCGAAATAAATTGATTTGCAAAATTAATCACGGATGCGTTTCTGTTAAATAACGGTTAAAATTCCATAGCACGATTCTACCTGCTCGCACCAGCATTAAAATCGAGATTGTTAAATAATTAAATAACAAGACAAGTAAAATGGACCGTTACGTGGTCGAAGTAAACGTTCGAAAAATTGATCGATGAAAGCGTTTTGGAAAACGCGACACGAGTCACGTGTACTCGAGTAAAGGCCAACGTTATTATCTTAACCACTTGCGGTGCAAAGAAATTCACGGTTGCGCGTGCCAGAACAGTCGAGTGCAAATCACTCGATAGCGTGGTATTTTTGAAAACAATTTGAAACGTGTAACGGTACAAGACACATTTACACTCGTACGTAGTTTCACTCGGTTTTTTATGTTTAGCGCACATTACACACCTCCGTTGTGCTTTTTTTTTTGTTGGCGTAATTTCTTTTTCTGCGACAATCGCGTCTGTCTTTCCACCGCAGGTGGTTAAATCAGTCGAATGGCCGGGGCTCGAATCAGTTTTCATTCAAGAACAAGTAACAATCATTTCCGAGCGATTTGTTCCGCGCAAAGGGTACTCCTCTGTTTTTTATCGGAACGTGCTGTCGAGACGAGACGAGACGAGACGAGACGAGACGAGCGCGCGTTTATTACGACGAGGGTTAAGAGTACTCGACACTCGCTTTGCCCGAGATGGAGTCATCCTGGGTGTGCTCGATTCTCCGAGTGCATTTCAGTTTCGTTTTCGCTCTACTCGTGTACCGGACCTAGGAGCAACAAACTCTTTCGCACCGCTACCAGCTGCTCGAATCGAGAAGACTGAAATAATTCGGTTAAGATTTTTCAGCGATCTACGAATTTCAACATTGCTTCTGGATTCGTTCGTTTCGTTAGACAAGAATGGCTATATTTCTCCTCTGACCAACTATTAATCCTTTATCGAATAAATTTAATCTGACTTTATTAAAAACTGTAATATCTAATGGTATCGCAACGGTAAATCGTGGAAAAGGTGTTTGAAACGTCCTTTTTGGATCGCTATCAAAGTTTAATCGTCACGTTGTTGATACGCGAATGGTAGATAATGTTGAATTGTAAAACGTGGACGGTCTTCCAACTAAAGTAAACCGTTGGCTGGAAAGTTTGGTTATTCGATTACGATTACTGGTCGGGAGCGCCGTCACTGTCCATCCGGTCAGGATAACGTGTTTAACGTTAGAACGATGTAGATAGTAAAGTATGGGAGTCGAAGAGAAGCAATCGTATATCGTTTCTTTTCTGGACATATGCCGAGAGAATGAAAGCGTTATCGGTTGGTGTAGCGTCGTTAAAATAGAACTGGATAGAAGTCCGAGCACGAGTATCAAATCTAACACGGTGTTTCAGACGAGAACACGATGCCGAAAAAGCAAAGTTCCTTGACGAAATTCGAGGCGCTGATGGTGGTAAGCTTAACGGTGGTCATCCAACTGAATGGCTGTTGGAGTTTACCATCGCATAGAAGTAGACATCACGCGGACATGTCCCACGAGGACGCGAAAGGTTTCGGCAGAACGAGCGAGGAGCTACCGAGACCAGCTGCCCTCAATTCGAACGACGATCCGTTGATAGTCGAGACCAAGAAGGGCAAGGTCATGGGCAAGACCATGACTGCCACCACGGGAAAGGAGGTCGACGCCTGGTTCGGAATTCCTTACGCGCAGAAACCACTCGGTAAGTTGAAACTGCTCGATCTACATAATTAACCTTTTACCGAAGACGCCGCGCCGCGTCGCGCCGCGCCGCGCCGCGCCGCGTCTGACCACGTTGATCGTACCTGCACGCGTCATTCTGATCCGCAACAATCCTCCTTCCTTCTTGAATCTCTTTTCTCGTTGAACAGAGGTTGTTCCTTGATGCAAGTTTCGTTACCGTAAGACATTTCTTTGGAATCCGTCGACCCGTCAGAGTTTCTTGGACAAGTATTTATTGCGCACGCACACTTGTTTCCACGTGGTTTGGGTTGCGAGCAGCGATGCTGTTTCAGGACCTCTGAGATTTCGGCATCCGAGACCAGCGGAACGGTGGTCGGGGATCCTGAACGCCACCACGCTACCGAATAGTTGCGTGCAGATTCTGGACACGGTGTTTGGCGACTTCCCAGGCGCTACTATGTGGAATCCAAACACGCCGCTTAGCGAGGATTGCCTTTACGTGAACGTGGTCGCGCCACGGCCTAGGCCTACCAATGCCGCTGTTTTGGTATGGATATTCGGTGGTGAGTTGTAGCTGACACCTGTTTCTATTTTCGACCGATTCATAGATTAGAGATCGGTCCCGTGGTGGTCGCCTAGACCGATGGCCGTTTCTATACGAGGCCGAGTTTCTAACTCGGAGCTAGTTTTCGTGTTCTTTTACTAATCGAAACGCATGTGTTTACTGTACAACTGGGTAATCCGGATCGGATGGGACAAGATTCATAAATCGTTCGGATATCTCGGTTATCGAGAGAAACGATAACTCTGTAACGCGTTGTAAGAGTTGTTCGAGTAAAAGTGAATATCGATATTAGGGCTGGCTAGATTGGCTGATAGCGGTAGAAACGAGTATAGATAGAAGGATGGAGTGAATCGAGTCGAGATGGAACCGCGCGCAATCCTTGTAGGTGGCTTTTACTCTGGATCAGCGACCCTTGATGTTTACGATCACAAAACGTTGGTGTCGGAAGAAAATGTGATTTTGGTCTCGATGCAATATCGAGTCGCCAGCCTGGGTTTCCTCTACTTCGGAACGTCGGACGTACCTGGGAATGCCGGGCTGTTTGATCAGCTGATGGCCCTCGAGTGGGTCCGTGACAATATCGCTGCGTTTGGCGGAAATCCTGACAACGTGACCCTGTTCGGGGAGAGCGCGGGTGCAGTTTCCGTTTCTATGCACCTACTTTCGCCTCTGTCAAGGTGCGCATACCTCCTCTTTCTCCTTATTGTTAGTCAGTTTACATTGTTTTGTTGTTGGTGCCATTGGCATTTACGCTACCGATCGTAAGCTTCGAGCTTCCTCCGATACGTAACTCGATACGACCTTGAATATATCTGCGAAACGGTCCGATTCCGATTCCGATTCCGATACCCTCTGAGGGTTATGCTCTCGTCGGTATACGACGCGTTGGTTGTCGTCAGTTGTAAACTAAAGGAGGGAATCGTAAAAGGTAGTTTGAAACCTATGAGCGGTAGTAGACACAGCTACTAGTCTCTACTGTCTATGTCTACCGTAAATGGATCGTACGATTCCGGCGAGAGCAGAGTTTAACCAGAGACACCGCGATGCGTGTTTGCGTTCCAGGCACTTGTTTAACCAAGCCATCATGCAGTCAGGCTCTCCCACAGCTCCGTGGGCCATCATTAAGCGCGACGAATCGATAGTGCGTGGCATCCGACTGGCGGAGGCCGTCGGCTGTCCTCACGATCGCGAGAACTTACGGGAGGTGATCGATTGCTTGATAAACAAGGATCCGGTGGACCTTGTGAAAAACGAGTGGGGCACTCTCGGTATTTGCGAATTTCCTTTCGTGCCCGTTATAGACGGCGCCTTCCTCGACGAGACGCCGCAACGCTCCCTGCTCACCGCATCGTTCAAGAAGGCCAATATCATGATGGGCTCCAACACCGAGGAGGGTTTCTATTTTATCATTTATTATCTGACCGAACTGTTTCGCATCGACGGCGCCGAGGACGTCAAGGTCAGCAGGGACAAGTTTGTTACTGCCATCACCGAACTGAACCCGTACGTCAGCCATATCGGTCGGCAAGCGATCATCTACGAGTACACCGATTGGCTGCGCCCGGACGACCCGCACGCGAATCGCGACGCTTTAGACAAAATTGTCGGCGACTATCAATTCACCTGTAACGTTAACGAATTCGCTGGCCGATACGCGGATACGGGAAACGACGTTTACATGTATTACTACAAGCACAGGTGAGTAGATTTATCGTTATCACTTTGCGTTGCGTTGCGTTGCGTTGCGTTGCTACGATCACGATTATTAAACTATTCGGGCCGATTCACATCTATCCTTTTACTTTTACTCCCTTTATAGATCTGCGAATAATCCCTGGCCGAGATGGACCGGTGTGATGCATGCAGACGAGATCAATTACATCTTCGGGGAGCCATTGGACCCCTCGAAAGGTTACACGTCGGAAGAAGTGGCCTTGTCCAAGAGGATGATGCGGTATTGGGCAAACTTTGCGAAAACGGGGTATGTCGAGTTTCTCGAAACTTTACCAATACTTTTTTAATCCCGTCGCGCACCGCACCGACCACTCATTCTCAGTCGAGCCTTTCCCTTTCGATACCCACCTAATAATACGGTATACATACATGTACCTACGGCTGGATATTTTTGCTAATTTAAAATACTCTCGAATACGTGTTACACTGGATCACGGCAAACGACACAAAACAAACTGTTTGCTCGCTAGAAAGCGAAATACAATAATAACGAGTGATAATTGCGTTAGAGATCCAAATATTGGTACCGATGTTGGATCATGGAGCGCGCCTTACTGGCCGCCGCACACAGTCGCGAACAAAGAGTATCTGACCCTGGACACCAACAACTCCGAAATCGGAAACGGGCCTAGAGCGAGGCAGTGCACTTTTTGGAAAAAGTACCTTCCCGAGCTTCTCACCGCTACTTGTGAGTAATATTATATACCTACATCATGCGATACATACATGTATGTATATACACATACACATATGGTATTTTTAATAATACTTTTTATGGTTGAGATATTGCGAATTCGTACAATATCTGGCTTAATCGTTATTTAGTTGCGTCGGAGTAGTTGCAAGGAAAATGTATTCGTGTTTCGTTTATAGGATACTATTATAGTATTAAACGTATATTATACATAGTTGGTAATCCCGATGTGACCAATTATTCGGGTCACTATTGCTTTCTTTCTTTCTTATTCGGGCTGCGGTTCGGTACCGCGGTAAGCTTGATAGAAATTGTACATTATATTCAGAGTTTTTTCCCTTTTGGCAATGGTCCATATCCACTCTCATTCTTTTTTCGAATTGTATGCATCTAGGTATCTAGGTTATCGCATCTTTTTTTCCAACGACTGCCTTTTTCCTTGGTTTAATCTTTCAAGTGTTGTCGCTTCTTTCGCGATTTGCTCGAATTTCCTTCGATACGCGTTCTTGTCCAATCGATTTACTATACATGTATATGTATGTATATCGCAATTTGATTCTTTCTTACTTTGACCGATTACTTTCGATTGAATTCGCGGCAAGAACAGCCAGAGCTTTCGATCCAGAGGCTTCTTGACGGATTCCTCGTCATCGAGGGTCCGTTTCTCAGCGGTAAGTGGAACGCTTCGCGAACCACGAGATACTTGATACGAGTTCTGAATAAACGATGCAAACTCAAGAGAGCGACGCCGACGTCGCTGCCTCCACCTCCACCTCCGCCTCCGCAATAGCATGGATTAACGATTAATAATGGTTATTTAGCCGTGAGAGTTTTGCTAGGCAGACAACGCGTCGAGATACATATCTAGCAACTTTCGGCTGGTCTATTAAAAAGAAATATGCACGGAAAAGGATCCATCAACGATTACAAGTTCGAGACGTTGGCGCGTTCGTACCGATATGGCCAAGAGGGTTGCTACGGTCTGAATACTCTCTATACGGTCTCTCCTACTTGGCTTCGGTTAGTTTCTTTCTATCAAATTATATACTATTACTCGCTGGATTATATAATACAATGTTAGCGAACTTGTAAGTACGATTAAACAACAAGTACCTATGTATCTGCAATCCGCATATCTAGGTAGGTAAGATGCTCTGGTCTGGGACAGCGACACTCTAAATAGAACGACGATATCGCGCGCGCGGCCGCGGCATTGCTTTATAATTACGTCGATCGGCTTCGAAAGGTTAACCGCATGTTACGGCGTGGCGCGGCGCGGCGCGGCGCGGCACCGTGGTCAAGGCAGACGATACAACACCGGGATGTGTCGTTGTCACGAGATCTAATGGTCCCGTTTACACGGTAAACTATTGTCGTAACCACAGATACATTCCATTGGTATTTTTCTCGGGTTCCGTATACAGAGAGTTTGAGGATGAATCAACCTCGGCGAATCAACAGTAATTATCGAATTACCGAATTACAGAATGATCTCCGTCGATCACGTGCCTAACTGCCTTTGTCGCGATTCGCATACACGTCACCAGACGTTGGATTTACTCGTGTCGTTTTGCACGTTCCGTTACCGTCTCTTAGAATAGGGAGAACGTGTAACCCGATAATTACGCACACACGCATAGTTAGCTACGCTTCGGCCGTAACGTAGCGCCGGATGCGAGGAGAATGCCTGAGCCCTGAACGCGGAAGCAGCATCCCTCCGTTGTTCGTTCGATTTCACAATCGATCGAGAACGAAAAGTTCTCGACAAGCGGAAACGGTAATGAAATTTGATCCATCTCCCGCACAACTAGCCAACTTGTCTCACAACCTCGCAACTTTATCGACCAAACGAAACTTGGAGTAAACATTCACAGCGTATATCGGACTCCACCCTTTTCATTCGAAATAAATCCTTCCACGAGAAATTTACGTCGCAAGACTCGCAGAGCTCGTTGCTGGTCTGAGCTTCGATACTTTGCTCTGACATCGAATCAGTTATCATCGATCATATAAGTAGACGATATTTTTGTGAAATCGATTCCGCTTCCCTGCCAAGTTTCTTATCAATGGTCGTTTAGTTGTTATCGCTTTGTACAATTCGAGAAGTTATATCGTAGAAGTTTGATTATCGCAACAAAAATCTTGTTCGTTGCACCAATCGATGATGTCGAAATGCAATCGAAAAGAGAGGAATGAGCAATTTTCAAATAGGCCGCAAACACGATCGATGCTCACGCTTTCAAAAACAAGACACTGATTATGCGGACGGTGAGGAGAGATAAAAAGGTGGGGCGAATGGCACAGCAGGGTACGACCAGTGCACGGTATGGCACGGGCACGTCGAGGAGGTGGGCTTTGATCGCAGCACCTGGGAACGAAACGAACGGACGAATAGGGCAAACGAGGGTGGGAGGCTGCAACTGGCCGCTTTGCCAGGGTGGATCGATGCTACCGTCACCATCACCATCACCATCACCGTCACCGTCACCGTCACCATCACCGTCACCGTCACCATCACCGTCACCGTCACCGCCATCGCCATAGCCATCGCCATCGCCACCATCATCACCACCGCCAGTACAACCGTCACCGTCATCTCAACCATTGTTGTCACCATGGCATACCCGTTCGCATGTCACACGTACACTTGACCAACACGCGTGGATAATGGCACGTTAATCGGCCATCCATCCAGTGAGATTTTCTTGTTGAACGTTCGATTGATCGTTGTAGAATTTTTGCAATAGTTATTTTTCAACGATTTCTAAGGAAAAAGTGTATACTATTAGCGTACGATAGGCTTTTCGTCGAGTTTCATTGACTGTAACAAATTTTGATTCGACTAAAAATCTTGCAATCTTGAAATTTGAAATTTCATCCGTCTTTTGTTTCAGCGAAACTGGAACATGCCTCGAAAGAGCCATGCAGCGGCACCAGTTCGAACCACGGTAAACATCTGATGATTGCGATCACGAGCCTGATGCTGATCGCCGGGATGTTCGATCACAGAATCGGTCTTGTACCGAACTTTGACACCAGAGGCTTCGTTTAGCTCTTGCACCAAGACGCCCGGACCGTCCTCGATCGTTGAGGAAATTAAGATCGGTTTACGAGACGTATGAACAAGTCCGAAAATACGCACTGGCGGAACGAGGACGAGCAAGAACGAAGAAACTTGCAGACAACGCAACAGTCGTATAAGCTGTCGCGACGAGTCGACGGTATCGCTGATGACCAGACTGGAATCAACAACAAAAATGGAAAAATAAAAAATTATAAACAGACATATCAATGCGGTCATGTGTCCTCGATTGGCCGAGCGCGCTCGACGAGTCCATGGTTCGGTGGTGATAGCATACGTACACGGACAGACCTACGGAAATCTCTTCGAGATACAGAATGGTAGAAACTGTATACTAGACGAGAGGAGGACACGAGAATCTTGTTCGACTCGATGTCATGGAAAAGTGCCATTTTATTTCTTTTTTTTTTTTATTCTGTCAACGGATCAGGAATTGGCTCTGGCTGCGAAGCAAGACGAGGACGGGGACGGGAGAAAGGGCAACGGCAAGGGCAAGATCAAAATTAAGGATAAGGACTGATCAGTGAACGAAACCGTAGTTTGCGATTCTGACGGAGCCGCGGTCACAGAAGACGAGAGTAATCGAAGAAAAAAATGAGACTGCTACAGCAAACGGTTGAAACAACTTCAACTTTGAATTTCATTAAGCACGATAAAATATATCGTTAATAAGAGGAAAGAACTTGCGAATCGGACGGGTGTTGTTACGCGCTCGACATCGATTCGAAAAAAAAACCTTTCGATAACCTCAGTCGCGGTAACATGCATTCCAATCCGGGCATCTTAACGGGAGCTACAACTACTCGTACTAAAATTTACCATCGCGTCTCGTCCTCTACTTTCCATCGTGTTTGTAATATCACTCGTCGCATTTTCTTCCGTTTTCCATCAATCGAATCGCGATCGAATAGAAACCAAACGAAATGAAACAAATAGAATCGGATCAATTGACATTTTTTTTCAAATATTGCTTTTTCCCTCGGTAATGGATATATTTCGGCGAGGTTCATCGTAACGTTGTGACGCGCACACAGAACACGCGGAACAGAGGATCTAAACTTGGAATCGAGGAACAAGCGGGTACTTTTTAGATTCCTACTTGTTACGTGTCCTTTAGACGAATGTTGGCCGACGCATGAAAATTTGCCAGCAAGACATCGGGTCCTCGTCAAATGTCTTCAACTTTACAATCTCCCTGATCACGAAAAAGTAAATTAATCTTTTCGCTAAACAGTTTGTATGTGTAATTGTATATTTAAATGTACACGAGCTCACGCGCTAATGTGCGCGAGTGAGTGTACGCGTGCGTGTGTATATGTGTTCGTACGAGTGTGCGTAAATGTTGAAAACGTTGTTGGGATTACTTTGCAAAGGACATAGATGATGTATATACAGTATGGTATATGCAGATAAATAATATTCAATCTAGTATTTTATCTTTTTATTTAGCTGGCAAGGCGCTGACGCTGAATCGACGCGATACGTGCGACGTCTGTTTTTACAAAAGTAACGATGAAAATGATTTTCTTAAAGAATTGTTTTCAAAGAAAATCATGATTAAATGTTGTCTCCTTAGAAATATGGCTCGCAGTTTTCTGAATGTTTGTTTTATCTGAATTTTCCAAAGAAAAAAAGGATACATCCAGCGCTCGATGCGACAGCATTAGGCAATTTTTGTCGGCCTAAAACTGCAAGATCGAACAAAAGCACGTCGATACCGCTGGAATCGTATACAGGAAATTAAAATTAATCCAAGTTTGTTGCTTGTAACGCTGTGCCCCGCCTTGCCAAGGTTCTTACTTGGTTGGATAACGCGACAAGTTTTCAGTCGTCGATTGCAACTTGACGCGTAAAAATTACATTTTCATTTCCTTCTTTCTCGAACAGACCGTTCGTTTTTCCGTGGAATTTTATCGTCGCGAAATATAAAGCAATTTCAACGTTAGTTAGGCTATTCTAAAGCGTAATCGTAAAGCTTTCGATTATGCACGGGCTACGGCAAACAGGTTAAAGCAATTTATGACATGTATGAAAAATGACATGTAACGGCGAACCACAAAAACATCATACAATGTCAAACGCAAAGTTGCTTTTTCCACAAAAAAACGTTGACGTTTTTCTCGTCGCAAACATTTTCTCACTTCCCATGCAGGCTCTTCCAAAATCAATTCAATCTAACGGAATTTTCGAGCAACGTTATACCGACACGACGTACACAACTTACAACTAATCGACACGAGAAACGTGACGTCGCTAATAAAAATAAATCGAATATCCGACACATTTGCGCCGTCGCGTTGGCGTCGGTGAACAGCGGAAACACGAGCAGTAAAGTTTAAATAAATCACTCCAGTTCCTGGTCACGTTCCACGAGAAGAAAACAAATCGAATCCTTCGAATTACCAAAAGAGAAAGAAAATAATTAAATATTTCTCCTTGCCAAGGTTGGAAAAGAAGTGCGTGTACGAACTTGGCCCGAGTCCAGTTAATTAAGAGTTAATTAATCGCCAATTATTTATAGAGACTATTATTACAAGTATAAGTAGAATGGCACCATGCGCGTACACGTACTCGCATGTGTACTCGTCCTTTGTTCAAGTATGTACAATGTTCGATCGATTATCGAATCCTTCTTTAGTCCGAATCTTGGATACGCGGATTTCCATTCGCGGAAATATCGTTTCTTTGTTACAGATGCGTATACTCGACAACATGTACATACGTATGTTTGCGAGTATGGTAGTTATGGTTAAGAGGTTCCATTACTCTATACGTATGTAAAACAGGTGATTTTTGTAATTGTTCTGCTAACCAACTACTACATATACATTTCGTTTACAGGAATAGTCGTTGATTGAATTTAATGACCAACAAGATGAAACTAGATGTATATCGTATAGTATAGGATAGGGAGCTTGCGGGTACGAGTACGCTTCTATCTCATCGCATGAGATTCGCAGCGATAAGTTGGATGCATTATGTACGATAACATTATACATACTATACATATAAACATACCTACGTAAAAATATACATATGTATGTAGAATTGTATAGAGATTATGGTTTAGAGACGGCACCGTCGGCGTCGTCTCGTTACTTTGTACATACTTTGTGAACCACAATTATTTATTGCGTCACAACGAAAGAAAACGCAACGCAACGTAAAAGAACTGTATACCGTATCGCACATTTCTCGATCGATTCTGTCGATCCTACGATACGTGATCAGATTCGCATACATATGTATACATATACGTGGTTCTCGTTCAGAATGTACAAGTTGTACGTACGGATAACCACCGTATCTGCGCCACCGTGCGTTTCAAAAGAATCCAAGGTATTACGCACGCAAATTGACAATATACGATAATATACATATGCGATAAACGATGGTAATACGATGTACCTGTAGATTCGTTGGAATGGCAAAAGGTAGAAAAGCAACTGTATATCAAAATATGTGAAACCAGACATTTTTTACGATTCTGGCCATTTATCGGGAAAAAGATTACAACTCGAGATAGATACTATATCGTCGAATGGAGGACACGTGTCTGGTATTACATGGCACGGACGATCGAAATCAATCAAGGATTACGATAGATCGACCGAATAAAAAGTTTCTTCTTGAAACGCGTTAAACGTATTCTCAAAGAAACTCGTTTGAGGAGTTTCATCACACGCCGGCTTACTATTTATGTATCCTCTTTTCTTTTGCTGACAATTATTTTTTTTTGCTTACAATTATTTACACATTAATCCAGCATAACTTTTATATCGCGAGAAATTTCGTTTAATTTGCGACCTTATCGAGTTGGCTGTCGATGCGGTCAATTACGTAGTCAACGTAACAAGGCGCTATTCTATGTAGGTACATAATGCGTATAAAAACTAAAAACGTTCTCTGGCAGGGCTACACCGATTCAGACAAATGCGAAGCGCGCGCGCGCGCGCGCGCGGTGAGGTTGCGATACTCACTTCTTTCCACTCGTAATTTCAACGTTCATTTCGTCTGTGACATCCACTACTAGTCGAAACTAAAGAGCAATCGATGATCGATGAAACAGGCCGATGGATACATTTCTCGATCCAAACGCAACTCCAATTGGCCAAATTTTCAACGGGTTACGTAGAGGAATTCAAAGATGACGCGTTTCTGGAACGTTTCCATGAAACCCTGTTCGTTCCTATTGATTTTTATTTCATATCCTTAGGCCATCTCGATGCAACCGAATCTATAGCGTCATATATGTAGTATAGTAGGTCAATCTTTCAACTCGACTCTCTTTTCATTTTCTCGTTTAATTTTCGATCGCTTTCTTCACGATTCCTTATGCAACTTTTCTTTATAGTAGAAATGAAATCTCTGTGTTAAAACGGAGTCGGTTAATTGTTAATTGTAAGATTGTAGAATACATGAAATTACTAAATCAAAAGTAAAGCCATGCGCGACATTGTTTTAACGACATTGATCAGTGATATAGATGTCGAGTAGTCGACAGAAGAATTTCATATTGTTACGTACAAAGGTTGATACATTTTACATCGTTGATCTATAGCTATACAAAGGATTGCGTCGCGTCG
Organism: Hylaeus volcanicus; assembly: GCF_026283585.1. NCBI lineage: Eukaryota > Metazoa > Arthropoda > Insecta > Hymenoptera > Colletidae > Hylaeus > Hylaeus volcanicus. Next base: position 26,184,562 of record NC_071981.1, read on the forward strand.
CGTTGCGTTGCGTACGAATGAAATCGAACGAAAAAAAAGGACACACGTAAAAGTAATTTAAAAAGGAAAAAAAAACAATGTGCTTTTCATCAGTCACGATGTAATTAATCGCGATCCTATACATATATAATTTTTATGTACGATACAATAAGCGTAAAGCGTGGCATGTCCAAGTCTTTGACCTATCGGGACGATATCAATCGTTCGAGGCCATTTTGATAACAATGCGCGCAGCTGGCTTTCTAGAAAATTACCACTGTTCGTGCTATCAATCTCGCAAACAAAAAAACGAAATTTTCAAAGGGATACTTACGTACAACTACTTGGTACTCGCCAACATTTTCAATCGTAGACACGATAATTATAAAACATACATATAACTGTAACGACGAACAAGATATCTTGCGAATCTGCATTCGAAACGATCGATTTTCAGCGTATAACGAATTCATGTAAATATCTCAAATACGTGTACATGTACATATCTCGATACTAACAATAAGAATGGCATATGTATTGGGGAAAAAAGGACAGGCTATAGGTATGTATACGTGTTGATTCTCGTGAATCGTGACTCGAGGGCACATACGATTACAGATGCAGCGTTTCTGTCCCGTTTCTATCACAAACAGCACATTTTTTGTTCGTCCGCTTCCTGTTGCGATCGACACGACGCGAAAATCAAGTTCGAAACGCAATTCTGGTCCAATAAAAAAGAAACAAATAGACGCAAAGATCGCTGGTACGATCAAGAGACAACGGAAACGTTACTTTAAATTATTTATTTGTTCATCTTTTTTCATCAAGACGAGAGAAATATGTTACTTCTGTCAATGGGATTCACAGCGAGTCGCTGGAAAAGTAGCCCACAGGCCTAAATACGCTCTAATTAACTACGAAACAGAGAGAGAAATAATTAATTAACTATCCTAGCCGAATAACTGACCGAATTTAATACGACGTCTTTTTTAGGCGAAGCGACATCATTCGCATTTTCTCGTTCACTGTTGTCGCGTATCGGATACATAAAACGTGTACGTTTCTTGCCGCAATCGGTTGCCATAGGATTGCTTTGCCCGATGCATTATCAATTACTACCACTGATCGTCTCCATTCGATATGCATATTGCCTGGCTACCAGTTCGTACGAAAATAAATATACTCGCAAACATCGCGTTAGAGTGTTTTAATCTTTCGCAACGTACGAAACGATAAGAGCTATACACGTTTGAGAAACAGTTTCCGAAAAAGATATCTATATACTATATGTTTGCGTGTGTATATTCAGAAATTTTAATCAGTATCATATCAGAATAACGATTCGAGCGTAATAAACACAATCAAAAGATTACTCGAAATTTTCAATCAACGAAAATCAATATAAAATAGTGCGATCGAAGAATTTTCAAAACTGCAACGGGCAGTGCAATCGCGAAGGTCGCGCAAAACGAACACACACACAACTTTCCCAACAGCAAACCGATTACCTTAATGTTACCTACACACATAAATATAAACACAAAACATAACGATTATTTATTAAATAACATTATTACCTATTACTATTAATCGGTAGTTACGTATATATTATACGAACAAAAATTTACTGCTTGTATATATCGAGAATATCGTAATAAAAATAATGTACCAACGATTGCGAAATATGTAAGTTGACGTATCCTTTACGGGAAGAAAGGAAATGATCCTTCAGGTACCCGACAAATTTTATTTAAATCCATTTGTTTGCACATACAGACAACACGATAAACATTCATCGAACGAAACAGACGAACACGATAAAATACACACTTCCATATCTAATATCGCTATTTCGAATATTTTCGTGGGTTTGGCGAAAAATAATCTCACGCAATCAGTGTTTGTCTCGCGTTTTATACAGAATCTATATACACATTATTAAGAATATATGTATCTACGTATCAAGTGTACCGTGGATTCATCTAGTCGAGCAAAATTTCAAGTCTGTATTATTCCACACGTTTCATACGTTTCAAAGTAAATCTAAAACAACACTCTTCCAACTATCAGAAAGAAATTAAACGATATCCATATTACGAAGTAAAACGCACGAAATAGAAAGTACGGTATATTACCTCGTTACAACGGCCGGCCGTTATACGTACATATGTATGTAACGGCGGCGCTACTCTACAGAGAGGCCGGTACAGGTTTGTCCACTGTATTCGGTTTCATCACCATTTGCATGCAGCATTCCTTTAGCTGGCTCTCGGAATAAATATTCGCTAAATCTAAGAGTTCTAACCGTGAAAACAAAAGATACAAAATACACAGTAAAATAGAAGAAAAAATGTAGCGAAATATTTACCTCGAATACTCTCCGGAGGTAAATCGACTCGGTCGGTATATAAATATTTTAAGAAAGCTCTATACACATCGTAAGAAAACTCTTGATGTTTTATAATAATACTGTAAGTAGGAAAAATGTTAAAAACAAAACAAAACAAAACAAAACAAAATGCAGACGATACGTACGAAATTAATCGATCTACCTTTGCTTCTCCTTTTCAGAAGTATTTCGAAACATTCTTCTGAAGTATTGGCTACGTATTTTCAGAACAGCTTTGTGTACATAAATAGGTTTTCCTCGCACTTGTATAACAAGATCGCTAGTACTCTTTGCAAACAAACAACAGGAATCTAATGAAAGATAAAAAAAAAAAAACGAAATATATACATACATAAGATAGCGAAATATACATACCGAATCATCGAATGCTTCTTTCAGACAATCCGTTAAACTCATTTCTTCCTTTTCGTCGTGAAGAATAAGCGGCTGATGCATGACGCCGGGCGATGCATAATACGCAAGAGCATCATGCATACACCCTACCGGAAATTGTATCGGCTCTGTAACGTTTAGCCCTAGGCATTGACCCCATAGAAATATCTGATTGGCTTCGGTCATTGCTATGCTTATGTGATTATAATGGGAAGTTGCTACATCCAATATTCTTCCCATTATTCGAGACTCTAACTGAAGAAATCATTGCTTTAATTTTTTTATTTTTTTAAATTCAGTAGCATATCATAATTATTCCGCGTTATTTTACCTTAACTGGATAATTGTAACTTTTTTTATCGTTGAGTCCTAATTGGCCATATTTATTTTCACCCCACACATAAAGGACTCCTTCGTAGCTCAATGCTAAAGCATGAGCGTAACCGCACATTACTTTCTCTATACTTACGGACAAATATTATTAATACTCTTTGTACAATTTTCATTGGAATATCGCAAGAAAAAAATAATCGAATACTACTTATTATAACTCCGGAAGGTAGAGCAACTTTATGCGGTATCAGTTGATTAATATAATTTCCAATTCCTAGCTGACCGGTTGCATTGGAACCCCAACTGTAAACCTCTCCATCATTCGTGACTGCTATACTCGACGAATGACCACAACTAATGCAAACGACTTTTTTCTCAGCTAACGTGGAATGGACTCTGCTGGGCGTACTTTGATATACGTGAACAGTGGCAGCTACTTGTCCCAAACTATTTTTACCCCATGCATAAACCTAAATAAACGTACGCAAAGTTTCATCACCGTTTAGAATTTGATCGTATTTATCTCGAAGCTTCCATTTTACCACTCCGTCGTCTGTTAACGCCAAAGAATGATGACCTCCGCAGGCTATATCCACAACAAATTTGTCGCTTAGGGTTCCTCCTACAAGAACTGGCCTCGAACCTTGGGTGGTAGTTCCATTACCCAGTTCGTAGTAAGTATTATACCCCCAGGAATATACCTTGCGTGCAATCGATGCGATACCATGTATTCCTTGGAACGTTATACTATCGATCTAATATAGTTCCTCACGTGCAAGTTACAAATACCTGTCCATCTGCTGTAAGGGCCAGAACATGGGGACCTTTGCCGTAAGCAAAAATTTTTATATCTTTATTACGCAACGCATCGACTTTTTTTGGGCAAAGAGTACCGTCGTAGTCACCAGTTCCAAGACATCCGCATGCATTTTTTCCTACGCCGTATACCACTTTATCCTTGGTAACAATTAACGCTTCGTTACCTAAACTACCTGTTTACCAAAATCCAACATTGTTAGATATCGTTTAAACCTTGCAATGTATGGCAGTAACTTGTTATGTATCAAGTATTATATTACCATATACAATCACCATGTGAATTTTTGAAATAAATTTAGGTTCTAGGAAACTAAATACTGGCCAATTCTGTAAAGACATTTTTGCATCGCCAAGTAGTTTATCAAACTGCCATCAAATTCTATCGATTCTATGCATTCCACTTTGACGCTTTGGCTCTTAATTATTAAAACGATTATCGATATTTGCTTTAACAGTATTATATTTTGATCGGTTGGAGCTGCAGCATTCTCTGGGTAAACAGGAAAAAAAAGCATGAAATTTTAAAAATCAAAAAATGAAATACATTTATTTTGTTCGTTTTCGAGAAACTGAAGAAGAAGTCGTATTTATCGTAAATAATAACTTGAATCTCTTTAGGATAAAAATGAATCTGCCATGTACCTGCTGGAAAGGAAATTACAAGCACTGTTTACACAAACATTCCGATCAAGAATTTGTTTCAGCAAATTTCAACACGATATCTAATCACAATGGTCACGATCAGTCACAAATTCACATTGCACAGCAGTGCAGATGCATCGATGGATTCAAGTGCATCGAAATTCGAAACGCATGTACCGATGTACTCTGTCTTGCACTGTCTCTGTATTATGTATGTAGTTCGTTCCGTCGTCAATACACGTATCAGTGGGCACAGCCTGTACTTGACTGTACTCGACCGTACGCCGTACGTGACTTGACGTGACTGTACAAAAGTCAGCCACGCTGACCGACGCTCTAATAGAGCGTCTAATATCTCTATTCTTCGCAACGTCGAACAATTTTAAAATTAGTATGTAATACAAAGAGACGACGCTTTCACTTCTGTCTGATCAGAAATGCCGAACATTTGAGGACCGGATAAGCGACACGACGAATACACACGAATAGTAGTTGCGAACAATTGCGGAGTAAATATCGTTGGAGTTTCGTTTGAGGTTAGAATTTTAAAAAATATACAATTAACGCGTACAAATAGCATTTGGAATTTGTAGTCACGTACAAAAATATATCGTTGCATAGAACTCTTACTTGTTCTAGCTGCTGTTTACATCTGTAAAAGTAACGACGGTTTAACGAGTGTCGCATGGAATGCGAAAATCACCATGAACGAAAGCGATTCAGTTTACGGGACTACATTGTCCCAGGAGTCGATAAAAGTAATCGCAGAGAGTATAGGCGTTGGAAATTTTCCAGACGAAGCTGCCAAAGATCTCGCCGAAGATGTAAGCTACAGACTCAAGGAAATTATACAGGTTTGTTTATTTCTTCGCAAAGAACGTAGTCTCTCTATCAGAGCGTGTAACGTATACATAAAAATTGGTTTTAAACTCGAACGTTAATTATTCAGGATGCCGCTAAATTTATGAGACATGGAAAACGTCAACGTATGACGACTCACGATATAGATCACGCTCTAAAAATTAAGAATATCGAACCGACCTATGGATTTTTCGCCAAGGACCATGTACCCTTTCGCTTTGCTTCTGGCGGTGGTCGAGAATTACATTTCGTAGAAGAAAAAGAAATCGATCTGAACGAAGTTATATCTATGTCCAGTGGACAAACATGGCCCAAGTTACCCCTAGAAATTACATTGCGCGCTCATTGGCTTTGTATAGATGGCGTACAACCCACGATACCAGAGAATCCACCGCCAGTTTCTAAAGGTAAATATAGTGAAAGTTACAATATCAGGTAAAACTAGTTTTTCGCGATAGTAATGTCATTTTTTTTAACGAATGATACAATAGATGTACAAAAGTTGGAGAGCGTCGACCCAACGAGTAAACTATCGAACAAGAGTCAGAACATTGGCGTTGGAAAACCAGGAGGTGGAGGAAAGAGTCAGAAATTACGTAACGTAGAAACCGTTCACGTTAAGCAATTAGCGACTCACGAATTAAGCGTCGAACAACAATTGTATTACAAAGAAATTACGGAAGCTTGCGTGGGATCGGATGAGGCACGCAGAGCAGAAGCACTTCAGTCGCTTTCCGCTGATCCCGGTTTACACGAAATGTTGGCACGAATGTGCACTTTTATCGCGGAAGGTGTTCGTGTTAACGTAGTACAAAATCATCTCGCTCTTCTTATTTATCTTATGCGTATGGTTAAAGCTCTTTTGGATAATCCTAGTCTTTACTTGGAAAAATACGTGCGTATTCTCGTTGTTGGTTTATATAATTTCTAACGAATTTTTTTTTACTCGTTCGTTTTTTTTCTTTTCATCGTACGGTAATTTACAGTTACACGAATTGATTCCGTCTATCGCCACTTGCATAGTGTCGCGACAATTATGTATGAGACCAGAAGGAGATAATCATTGGGCGTTGCGAGATTTCGCCTCACGTCTTATGGCTCAAATATGTAAAAATTTTAACACATCTACGAATAACGTACAAACAAGAGTAACTAGAATGTTTAGTCAAGCATTAGCTAAAAATAGTCAGGTACGGTACAGAACTATGACGTATACCACGACACGTAAACTATGTGCGAGGGTGTAAGAAGAATGGAATACATTTTTATTTTTTTTCAGACTCCACTGGCGTCCCTTTATGGTGCGATCGAGGGACTGTGCGAGCTAGGTCCGGAGGTAATAAAAGCATTGGTCATTCCCAAAATTAAATCGATTTCCGAACGCATAGAATCGTGCATCGAAGGACCAGGTTTGTCAAGCGTGGATAAGAATGGAGCGGGTCATATAAAAACGTTACTCGTGGTACGTAATGTACATGTTTGTTTTTTTTTTTTTTTTTTCCGCCAATTGCAATTCGATCGTATGGTAATGGGAAATGATATACTAAAGCGTAAGAGATTTTACAGAAATCAGTGGCTCCAGTTTTAAAAACTGTGCGATCTCCGCCTGATTACGTCGAAGATTACAAACAGGATTACGGTTACATAGGGCCCGCGTTATGCGCAGCAGTTGCAAAAGCTCGGACACAGCCAGCGACGTTAGCGACCACTGCGTCGACAACAACGGCTCTAACGACGAGTCAGCAAGGTCCCACGTGTACCGGAAAAACGATCGTACAAGCTGGTAATTTAATTTAACGATACGAAATACCGTGTATACTTACGTTATTCATGTACGATTAATTGTTTTTCTCTTTTTCTTCACTCCAGTGACGAGTTCCAGTCCTGGACAACAAACTGGACGAACGATAATGTTAGGTACAAGTAGAACCAGCGGGGGTACTGCTACAAGCGGCGGACAAAAATTTGTAATTTTGCAGTCACGATCGCAAACCCCAACTGCTTCTAATATCAATACCAGTGCGATTCAGCAACAGCAACAACAATCCCAACCACCACAACCGCAGCAACAGCAACAACCAGTTAATAAAATTGTACAAACCAACGTGGTCCAACAAAAGACACATATGCAGAGCAGCGCCCCGAAATTAGTGGTCGTGTGTATGTCGAGCAGTACTCACTCTACTACTACGGTAACACAGGTATGCGTGATGTATTATTAAAATTATAGGTAGTTCGAGCAGAATCGAGATAATTATTTTGTTTAATTTAATTTTTTTTATTTCTTTTTTTTGTAGGGAAGTATAACGCCGAAGGCACAAAATGTCTTCATGTCTCAACAAAGTGTCGAATGCTCTCTAAGTCCGGAAGAAGAACAGCATTCTTTTCAGTGACGACCAAGTTAATTTGCGACTTGTTTACAAATTTCCGATACTGTACATAAAAATATATGCGAAACATTAATATGCCTATTAACATATGTTAAGAATAACGATTACTTTCTTTCCTTTTCTTTCTTTTTTCTCTCTTTTCTAGTATGTATCAATAACTGTAGAAAGGTTTCTTAGTTTTGTACAATACAATGTAAAGCGATATATTGTCTTGGAAGTTGTACGATTGCAACTTGATTTAATAATCAAGTTTCCTTTACCTGTCCGAGAATTATACGATTGATAATTGGAATTACATTGAAATAAAATTAAACCTTGTAAACCTTATCGCAGTAGATTTACTGCATCAAGGTAGCTAGTTACATGTCATTTTTGGAGTAACTACATCGAGGATAAGTTAGGGCTGTCAGTCATCTCTCGAGTTCAAAGGTTAATAACATTGAGGTTATCGGATGTTAGTTGCAGATATTTTTTTTTCCTCCAGCGACACGTACACCCTTTGATAGAAGGATGCGTATTAGCACGTTGCAGTGTACAATGTGATTTATCGGCAAAAGTTTCATTTTAATACAATGGAATATGTATTCTAACTACACCTATGTGTGTATAGGGAATGGAATTGTTTTACTCTCGTCTCATTTGTCCGATTATCTATATTTGAATAAATGAACATGTGAGTTGCGTGGAAGGTAACCTAACCCATAACTAAATGAAAGCTTTCTCTCAAAGGGAAATTTTGTTGCCATTAACCCTCTGCACTCTGCCTATAAGATAGGCACTACATGTAATAGTATATAACTTTGTATACTATTTAATGTTATAGTATAGTATATTTATTTATAAGTAGTATAGAGTATATATAAGTAAAATTATAGTATATAACTTCGTAAACGTGTGTTTTTGGTTGGTGCGATGATTATATATGATTATTAATTTTTTTTTTTTTTTTTTTTTGAAGAATATATATTACAATATATGTAATACTTATCCTATGGGGGCATAAGTAATGTATATATGGAGTGTACTTATAATACACTCACAATATAATTGGTAGTAAATCCTAAATGGAAATCATATTCTCTCCTGCTAATAAATCAAGTGGCATAACGATACGATACGATGTTACTGATAGTGTTACTGTTACGATGTTACTGTTAGTGTTACTGTTACGATGTTACGGTGTTACGATGTTACGATGTTACGATGTTACGGTGTTAC
>NC_071982.1:0-19720 GCF_026283585.1 Hylaeus volcanicus
CAAAGAGAAAATATATGTATATACTGCTTTAACAGTTTAGTAAATATCTTTTACCGTATTCACGGAGGAAAAATGAAAATTTATTTTCGTTACATAATCTAAAGAGTAACGTGATAGACTAGTATGATTCAAATGGCCAAAAATGGGAAAAAAAGATAACTTTTTGGTAACATCGTAACACCGTAACACCGTAACACCGTAACATCGTAACACCGTAACATCGTAACATCGTAACACCGTAACATCGTAACATCGTAACATCGTAACATCGTAACACCGTAACAGCGTAACATCGTAACACCGTAACACCGTAACATCGTAACACCGTAACATCGTAACATCGTAACATCGTAACAGTAACACTAACATCGTAACAGCAACAGTAACATTCTAACAGTAACGGTAACATCGTAACAGTAACAGTAACATCGAAACATCGTAACAGTAACGGTAACACCGTAACATCGTAACAGTAATAGTAACAGTAACATCGTAACAGTAACAGTAACATTCTATAGCGGGTTATCTCTATGCGGGTTATCTCTGCGAAAGTTATCTCTGCGAGGGTTATCGCTGGGTTAGGTCTGGGTTAGGTCTGGGTTAGGTCCGGGTTAGGTCTGGGTTAGGTCTGGGTTAGGTCTGGGTTAGGTCCGGGTTAGGTCTGGGTTAGGTCCGGGTTAGGTCTGGAAATGTTGAAAATAAATAATAAATAAAATGTTGAAATACTTACATATTGTTGTATGCGTTAACAGTGTTGTTATGTATTGTTGGGGCACCTTATACGTAGTTGATAATCTACCTGGAAAGATCGCATTTAAATGGAAACAAAGATGTTTGATTGATTAAAACCTCAGAATATTGAATTCAAGTCGATTAAGTGCCTTAAGAAGGAAGAACAAGTATTAAACCTATTCAGTAACAGTAACAGTAACAGTAACATCGTAACATCGTAACAGTAACGGTAACACCGTAACATCGTAACAGTAATAGTAACAGTAACATCGTAACAGTAACAGTAACATTCTATAGCGGGTTATCTCTGTGCGGGTTATCTCTGCGAAAGTTATCTCTGCGAGGGTTATCGCTGGGTTAGGTCTGGGTTAGGTCTGGGTTAGGTCCGGGTTAGGACTGGGTTAGGTCCGGGTTAGGACTGGGTTAGGTCCGGGTTAGGTCTGGGTTAGGTCTGGGTTAGGTCTGGGTTAGGTCTGGGTTAGGTCTGGGTTAGGTCTGGAAATGTTGAGAATAAATAAATAATAAATAAAATGTTGAAATATTTATATATTGTTGTATGCGTTAACAGTGTTATTATGTATTGCTGGGGCACCTTATACGTAGTTGATAATCTATCTGGAAAGATCGCATTTAAATGGAAACAAAGATGTTTGATTGATTAAAACCTCACAATATTGAATTCAAGTCGATTAAGTGCCTTAAGTACGAAGAACAAGTATTAAGCCTATTCAGTAACAGTAACAGTAACAGTAACATCGTAACATCGTAACATCGTAACAGTAACAGTAACATTCTAACAGTAACGATAACATCGTAACATCGAAACAGTAACATCGTAACAGTAACATCGTAGCAGTAACAGTAACATCATAACAGTAACACTAACATCGTAACATCGTAACAGTAACAGTAACACCGTAACACCGTAACATCGTAACATCGTAACATCGTAACAGTAATAGTAACAGTAACATCGTAACAGTAACAGTAACATTCTATAGCGGGTTATCTCTCCGAGGGTTAGGTCTGCGAGGGTTATCTCCGCGAGGGTTATTTCTGCGAGGGTTATTTCTGCGAGGGTTATCTCTGCGAGGGTTATCTCTGCGAAAGTTAACTCTGCGAGGGTTATCTCTGCGAAAGTTAACTCTGCGAGGGTTATCGCTGGGTTAGGTCTGGGTTAGGTCTGGAAATGTTGAAAATAAATAAATAATAAATAAAATGTTGAAATATTTACATATTGTTATATGCGTTAACAGTGTTATTATGTATTGTTGGGACACCTTATACGTAGTTGATAATCTATCTGTAAAGATCGCATATAAATAGAAACAAAGATGTTTGATTGATTAAAACCTCACAATATTGAATTCAAGTCGATTAAGTGCCTTAAGAAGGAAGAACAATTATTAAGCCTATTCGATCAACATGATTTAAGTTGTATTCTTATATGCAACGTGAAGAGGGTTAATAGCAACAAAAAATTGAGAGACAGCTTTCGTTTGGTTATGTGTTAGGTTACCTTTCACGCAGCTCAAATGTTCATTTATTTATTTAAATAGGTAGTTGGACAAATGACAATTTCATTTGCTATACACTCATAGGTTAGGTACGGAATACGTATTCCGTTACATTAAAGTGAATCTTTCACCAATAAATATAACATTGTACACTTCAACGTACTAATACATGTTTCTATCAAAGGGTGTACAACGTGTCGTCTTAAGGGGGAAAAAAGAAAATAAATAAATACATCTGTAACTAACATCCGATAACCTTCAGGTTGTTAACCTTTTGCACTTGAGAGATGACTGACAGTCCTAACTTAACCTCGATGTAGTTACTCCAAAAGTGACATGTGACTATCTACATTGATGCAGTAAATTTCAAGGTAGATAATGTTTACAAGGTTTAATTTTTATTTCAATGTAATTCCAATTATCAATCGTATAATTCTTTGACAGGTAAAGGAAACTTGATTATTAAATGTTAAATTAATTGCAATCGTATAACTTTCAAGCTAATATATATATATGGTTTTGCATTTACATTATACAAAGCTAGGAAAGCATTTTACAGTTGTTGATACATACTACAAGAAGAGAAGAAAAAAAAAAAGAAGAAAAGGCCTTGAATGCAAAAGGTTAATTCACACCTAGGTGACGAATCATACATAGTTACACCAATCGCATAGAGAAACTTGTCTTAATTTCGTTTGTTAACCAATGTATCATACGTTCCACAGTCCGATTCACACACTGTATCTTACTGACGCTACACTAACAATTGCACTCATCTCCAAACAATCAGGATCGGTGCGAACACCCACTTGTTGTCCAGGACGAGTTTTGTTGCGATTGTATCAGCAGAAGACACTCCTTTTGCAGGCTTCTTCTACTCTCGTACAAGCTTCTGGGCACAATCTTGAGAGAAAAAAAAAAAAGAAAAAAAAATGTACTCTAAGAAGGTATAACCTCGATTGACATTTCCCATCCGATAACCTCCGCTAACGTCTCCGATCACTTATCTTTCTTTTCTTCCTGCAAAATTGAAATTATGTTGGATTACTTCTCTTCTCTCATAAAGAAACCAACGATAACAGTCGAAATAGCAATAACCTTGTTTTACGTGCCACATCCCACAACCTTCGTATATTTGTTCGCTCGTCTTCCTCTTCTCCCTACGAAATATTATGTATGTCAGATAGGACTACAATCTCAGACTGTTTATAAATATAAAATTGCTTACCATAATCTTGGGAAAAGAATAACGCACGTTCTTTTCCTTCTTACCGACGACCTAAACTTGAGGTCCTAAAGCAACCTAAAGTAACAAGATTCGATGAGGTTATGCCGTTATGTCGCCTGTGCTATTCCCACTCCAGCTCGCCCCCGGCTCACACCAGCTCACTCTTGCTCACTGTTGTAAACGTATCGAAGGGAATAGAAGGTGTGTTGTTATAAAGTTGACTCTAGTGAGCAAAATTCCAGAAAACTCTCAAAACCTTACATATTTCATAGCTCTTACATTAGAAGGATAACGAAATTATTATAATAAATGTCCGGTCTTGAGGATAAAGCTCTTTGGGGAGAGGTACAAACTTCGCATTCATTTTGTACATGGTTAGGAAAGTTAGGGTTAGAGTAGAATGACAAGCGCGTATAAACCAACTCAAGATTCAATAATTCTACGTATTTTATGTTATAAGTTGCCTTTCTTAACGTTTAATATTCGATTTAAAATCGTTTTATTCTTGTCCTTTGAATATTTTCAAGATAAGCATTGCCCGTTAACATTGTAAACATTACTGATGAGTATTGCGAATGTTTATAACCACTACTTCATAGAAATGAAATTATTGTTTAACGAACGACTAGAGAAATTGTTTGTTATTTAGAATTAATAAAATTAAATAATTAAACAAAAAATCTACCTTCCGAGTGGACAGTGCATTAATATTTGTATATACCGTAAATGTATATAATTTGTAGTCTAGTTACTAGCTAATAATTTTAATTGTATTTATCCGTAGGAGACTTTGGGTGATGATGTTTCAAAAATGTCATTGGATCAAATTCGGTTGCGTACACGTGTGTTATATAACGAAATAACAATTATGAAAACCCAGTTAATACGCATCGAGCAAGATGTTCAGTTAGAAAATAATAAAATTAAGGAAAATACAGAAAAGATTAAAGTAAACAAAACTTTACCTTATCTGGTGGCTAATGTCATAGAGCTGTTAGACATCGACCCTCAAGATATGGGACAAGAAGACGGCGCAGTTGTTGATTTGGATGCTCAAAGGAAAGGCAAATGTGCGGTTATTAAAACTTCCACACGTCAAACATATTTTCTACCTGTGATTGGTTTGGTTGATGCGGAGGCCCTAAAACCTGGAGATCTGGTAGGTGTCAACAAAGACAGCTACCTTGTTCTTGAAACGTTGCCTGCTGAATACGATGCGAGAGTCAAAGCTATGGAAGTGGATGAGAGACCTACGGAACAATATTCAGACATCGGTGGTTTGGACAAACAAATTCAAGAATTAATAGAAGCCGTTGTCTTACCTATGACGCACAAACAGAAATTTGTAAACCTTGGTATCCAACCTCCTAAAGGTGTACTTTTGTATGGGCCACCGGGAACTGGCAAAACTTTGCTAGCCAGAGCTTGCGCAGCGCAGACAAAGTCTACCTTTCTCAAACTAGCTGGTCCACAACTTGTTCAAATGTTTATCGGAGATGGTGCAAAATTGGTAAGAGATGCGTTTTCGCTTGCCAAGGAAAAGGCACCAGCAATTATTTTTATCGACGAGTTAGATGCAATCGGTACGAAAAGATTTGACTCTGAGAAAGCTGGTGATAGGGAGGTACAACGTACCATGTTGGAACTATTGAATCAATTGGATGGATTTAGTTCAACTGCCGATATCAAAGTAATAGCAGCCACGAATCGTGTTGATATATTAGATCCGGCATTGTTAAGATCTGGTCGTCTCGATAGAAAAATTGAATTTCCGCATCCCAACGAAGAAGCCAGGGCGCGTATAATGCAAATTCATTCGAGAAAAATGAACATGTCTCCTGATGTTAATTTTGATGAATTGTCCAGATCTACCGACGATTTTAATGGCGCCCAATGCAAAGCCGTATGCGTAGAAGCTGTACGTAAACTAAATTTACGAATCACCATTTTCTTTTAGTATTATAATAGAAATTTATTTTTATAGGGTATGATAGCGTTGAGACGTACTAACGCGACTGCAGTTACACACGAAGATTTAATGGAAGCTATCAACGAGGTTCAAGCAAAGAAGAAAGCGAATCTTAGCTATTATGCTTAATATGCCTGATATGCTTTATCTGAAAACTTATTTAACAAGATATTTTCTTCTTGTTATCGATTCATGTGATATATTATTGCGGTAGATTTGTGCAGATTGTACTGGCAGTTCTAAGAAATAACTGGTGAGAAGAGGGGGGAGAGAGAGAGAGCTATTGTAAGTGCGATAAACTTACAAGTGTAATTGTAACCAAATAAACGGACATTAATTCTTATAAAGGAAGTAATTATACAAAAGGTGTTAGTGAAGTTGAATCACCTCGAACCTCCAGGCCCAAAAAGATTACTCCAACGATTTTCCCTTCGTTCACTTATTTTAATCAACCACGGTTTGAATCGTCGTTTTACACAAATATTGTTTTCTAAAGTCCGACTCTGATGCTCTGTTATAATCTCATTTGCTACCTGATATTTCTCTATTTGACTCTTTACTACCAACTCTAATACCTTCTCATACAGCGATAACTTATTAATTGGCCTACAACCCTTTGCTGTTTTTGCTTTCTTTATCATCATTCATCGTTTCATCATTGTTATTATAGTTTTGCAAGGAAAAAGTATGAGACGATAACGACGCGATCAACCTGTACATATATGTATGTATTATACCAAAGTGTACCACCTCTCCATTCGATTTCACTCTCTTCCGTTCCCTCCTGGCTGTAACTCGGTTTTCCGACGTTGTCTCTGTCTGCATACAAGAGACGAACAATGCTGGATTTTAATATGACGCATCCGCAGTCGCGTTTCCATGACTAACGGCAGCTTTCATTTATTGTCGCTCGAACACTGTCTCGACGTTAGTACTTCAACATCTCTGCGGACAATCATAGTCGTTGAGAGAGGGTGGTTGAAATGGAATAGAAGAAGATGAAAATATTGATGAATCCACCGTTGCACGGTTTGCAATTTTAATGCCAGTATTACAAGAGACCAGTTCGTTGTTCCTTTCCGGCTTGCGAAACCGCTGAATTTACATTTCCGTTTGCGCAGATAACTAGAAGCGTATCGATGTCACTTATAGATTAGATAATATTCTTCCTCTTGTGCTCTTGTACCGAGTGCTTTAAACAGTGTCGTGATTCGAGCGACCAAACGAGCGAGATGAAATTCTTATTATTCCGTAAAGCCTCGTGAAAGAGATTCTCTCATAGTCTTCTAACGAGACTGAATTTCTCGAAATTCGTTTACGTGAAACGAGTAATAGTCGCGTCTCGATGTTTTGCATCCAAAGCATCTGTCGCGTCGCGAGACACCCTAATTACGGTCGCTTCCTTGTCTTTCCGTAGCCTTCATTTTCTTTTGTTTATCAGTGCCACCAGCTGGACTAGTAGAAAACACGACGCGCGGCTGGAATTACACTCGGATTAATTGTGCGTTAGTTGTGCGTGTGACGAGGCCGACGCAACGTTAGTCTTATCGCAGAGAGACGTGCCGAGTTTGTATAACTAATAGTACTGTGCAAGACTGACTTCGATATGCTACAGCCAAGCTATTAGTATTAAACGAAAACTTTCTTCATTCGTTGGCTCAATGTTGGCTTTCGTTTTACCTCGAGTTTCTTGATCGTTTATCTGCGCAAAAAAAAAGAAAAAAAGAAAAGAAAAAGAAGATAGAGACAGAAATAAAAACGCATAGTCACGGCAAACCATTTGCCGGATCTTGACAGTTTTTAAGGATGGAAGGCAGGACGCGAGACGAGCAATTTAACTCGACATTTTCGTTTACTCTCCGTCATCGGACGGAGGCTTCGCCTTCGTTTCTTTGTGACAACGCAGCCCGTAGACACTGGGGAATAGATGGCGGACTTGAGAAAAGAAGATGATAAACGAATACAAGTTTGCGATAAATATGTTATTCGGGACCAGGAGAAATGATCCGCTTTGGCTTGGAGATTTTGTCGCTAGATATTTGTAGGGTAGCCCGTTTAACTTGGGATGAATTTCTAAACAGAGGCGATATATTTCAATGAATTGTTATTCGATAGTATAGGTGTAGATGAATCAGTGAAGCCAGATCCGAGGAAAATAAATATCTGGACGGAACCATAAAAAGAGGTAGCGTCCCTGATTGAAATTGGGATGTTGATTGAGTGTCGAAGATTGAGGATGGCCATGTTTTCGGGATACGATTTCCAACGCTGGAAAAGCTCGATTTTCTCTCGAGCCTCGTGCCGGAATGTTTACCACACTACTATGTATAATATTTATCGCGGAGACTCGCGTAGACTCGCGGTGCCAGAGAAAAATACATGTATATGTATAATAAACGTAACGTGTGTCCTTTTTCGTTGCAAGTACAGCCTCGTCTGTTACGAGTTTCTCTGTGTTTAACGAGAAACCGCATCCGGCCGAGCGATCAAAGCTTCCAGAAGCCTGACAAGCCTCGATGACCGTCGATCGCTTCGGTTTCCCGTCGTCGCAAGCTCCGATGAGCAGGCTTTTTTCATCGCGGCCTGCACAGACGGTTCGCCTCGTAAAAGCTCCTTTTCCCTTTTCACGGTGTAGGTGAACCTAACTTTGCCCTCCTACGGATAAAATTAACTCTCTGCTAGCCCGACTATTCTTCCCGTGTCATTTTTCTAGCTCTAGTGTTTTCACGCGTCCGTAAAATAACAAGCTAACTTTTCATTTTTTTCCTTCACCAATATGCGTGTTTAAATGCATTTTGCAACCAGAGTCGCGTCGCGTCGCTTCGATGCGAAATTCCTTTAAACTTTCAAAGCATCTTCGTCGTTGTCTTGGGAAACATAACTCTGTCCGAGAATACAATCAGCGGCAAGCATCGTGGAATGTAATTAAGCCAGAGTTACCGACGGAACACGAGTGATGTCAAATTATGGGCTAACATTGTCCCCCTCCTCTCTCTCTCTCTCTCTCTCTCTCTCTTCCTCTTCCTCTTCCTCTTCCTATACTAATCGTCTCGGTTCGTCATAGCGATTTATTTCCTGCCAACCGATACCTTTCCTCGTTATACGGTCCGCGTTCCATCCTTTCGTACTTTGGTAATAGCCGACCGGGACGGGAACTCGGTACATTTCCTCCGATATCATTGCAAAAGGGGCACCACTACAGTTCAAACCGTCAACCGTCAACCGTCTTCAAACGGAATTAATTTATTGTACATATTTTCCTTGATGGAAACAGGATCAATGACGAGCCATGTTTTTACGCGAGATTAGTTTTCTCTGTTCGCATTTAGACGGGTTTGTTGATGCAACGCTGAAACCATATCGGTGATAACCGACGGCCAATCGATAACACATCGCCGCTCAAACATTATTTCATCGCACCGCTTCGCTAACCACTGTTATATTCTCTCGATGAACGAATACCATCTATGTACTATTCGCCATCTCTTACGACGCGACGAGATATTATGCCGATGCCAGCACGACGGTCTACTAGTATTATTGTTTGCTAGTTTAACGGTTGATTTGTAACGCGATTCTAAAACCAAACAAATATTTTCGATCCGTCCTTGTAATTCGTGTAGGAGGATTTTGCGATTTCTCGTGTCGGTCTCTTTTCCGTCTTAAAAACGCATTAACGTTCGCTATCGACGAGTACATGGAACGTTTCTTAATTACGAGAGAAAAATTGCGCACCAGTCTGAGATTCGTGCTCGCCAACTCAAGTTTAATCGTTCCGTTGGTTCATTGTTACGTTCGAACGACAAATCGCTTTGAGTGCTGATAATGATGATTGTTTCGGCGAAATTTGTGCAAGTATAAAGGCATAAAAGGTCTTTAAATCTACCTTTTGTTGGATAAAAAGCGATCGCTTCTTTTAGAGACTGCTAAGATTGTACGTACGTATCCAAGTCGACATTTGGAATGATATTTCCAGCAAAACGCGTGTTTACTATGTACTTGGCTGCTTATCAAACTTATTAATTTGTCGGACGTATCTATTTGAAAGTCAACATTTGCATCGTTTCGTTGAGGGTCCTCGTGCAGGTTAGAGTACATACTCGTGTATGTAAACGATAGGAAAATTACGTGGTTTTAACGGTGCGGTCTGAATTATAGCAGTTTTACAGCAAAGTCTGGAAACAACGCACCAATCGCTGGAGGGTACACGTTCGAATACGAACGCGAAGAAACGTAGACGGTGGCATGGCGGTGGGGACGACCGCGACTATGGATTTCGGCGGGCTGCGATTCAACCGACACGGGAGGGGACTATTGGCAAAGTTTTGAGATATAGGAATACTTGTTTTTGCAACAGCGAGCCGAATCCGCGAGTTTAAAGAGACGACACGTACTATAGCCGCGTTGGAAAATGACGAGCAAAGACCAGCGGCAAGGGAGTGCTGTAACAAACACAATGTGTTTACGAATCTCTAATCATCGAACGCTTTGTTCCAACTTGAACAGTTAAATCGCCAAATATATGATCACAGAGTGTTTTTAGCTGCAGCTAAACGAGGAGACGTGTATGCTTATTTTGTTGCGTCGCGTCGTTTGATATCATTTGCTCTTCTAATTTCGTTCAAGTTACGTTTCTTAATCTGACAATGAACGTGCGTGCAACATTCTGCGAACCGCTTCGAGAAAAACACTTGGTTCCCATGCATCGCGATCAGGCCTCTAATAACCCTGTGTTAGCCCTGTTGTGCATCTTGATGGCATATCGGTATCCATTACCCCCTTTCCGCACGTATAGCGCCACAGCCGCGTACCACCGATTAGTTTGCTAGTTTATCGTTTAAAACCGACTCGACTCGACTCGACGCGAACCGCTTTCCCAAAGACACGGCCTGAAACCACGACGATGGCAATGGCGACGACGCCGACGCCGACGCCGACGGCCGAGAACGAGTCGTTCGTAAACTCGAACCGTAGTTAAAACCACCGGTTGCCACTCGCCTAGCTCATTTCGATTACTCCCGAAACCTCTTGAAATGTTTTCGAACCTCGATCCTTTGTTTACGTTACAGCTACATTTACATGTAGACCGCGATAAAGATGACCTAGCCGATGAAATAAACAGCGGCAGCCGTGTCGTTGGGTTGGCCAGAATCAAACAAGCACGCGAACGTACGGCCAGAACCGTGTTTCTTTTGTGTTAATAACAATTAAGCGACTCAAGTCGAATAACGATAACCGACAGCCAGTTGTCGACGGGTGGACTTTCGAATTTGTAATTCCTGTACAAGCAATTTGATACAGCGTCACGTAACCTTTGCTTTCCGAAAATCGTTTGCATACCGCTCAACGAGTTTTGCATCGATCGTTTCTATTCCATCCATTAAACCATTGTCCTTTATGCGAGAAAAGTTCTCAAGACGCGCAGAGCGACGCCGACGCCGACGCCGACGTTACATATGTATTTGACGTAGGAAACGCGACGACCGGGTTGCTTGTAGACAACGGATATCCGAATCCAGACTCGCGTCTCAAGGAATACGCTTCAAGCTCGAATAAAACAATGGAGATTCGAGACGAAGAGAATGCTGGCTGTTTTCGTTGGCGCACCAGGAAAGGTGCTCGCGTAGAAATGTACGCGTATCTATGGTAACTGCAAGCTTCTCGAGCTGCCCTCGGTGCGGCTGCTGTCTTTCTTTTTATTCTCTTCGTATTTTACACCGTTTCTCCGTTCACCTTTCTTATTTCTCCTTTTTAATTCCGTAAACGATCAAATTTTTCAAACAAAACCGTCGTTTGTTGGATAAAATTGCTCGTTCCTATAATAATTATATGCTAATTAATTTCTCGTGTTTTTGCATGTTTGGAAAAACTGTCCAAGAAATTAGTTGAAATGTTTCGTTACTTGTTTCGAGTGACGGGGGTCCGTAAGTACGTAACGATCAAGAATTTCGCGAGAGAGCTCCAAGCTGAAGCAAAGTGAAATGTTGCTCGTTTAATCGATCCCGTGTCGTTCCCCCTTTTTTTTTCTTTTCCCTCTGATATCGACTGCCAATCGGATTTCAAATGATCGCTCGCCAGCGGGTTTAGGGTAAATTTAGGAATTTAGGAAGGTTTTCCAGGCGAGAGTAGAGGGCGACGAAGAAAGAGATTCAATCGGGAGGAAGCAATTTGCTGGCAGGTCCGATCCAGTGACATTCACTGTTCGATCATTCCTTGTGGGGCTGTTCCGGCTCGACCCTCGTAATTGACCAAAGTTTCCAAGCCCCGAGCCCCGCTACGCTCGTGCTGCCGTGCGCGAGATTAATTTCTGTAGGTTCAAGGCCTTTCTCTGTAACGCGACACTTGGATGCTGGCATCCTTAATTGTAGTTGACTGGGTTTCGATCTCGTTTCGTTTAGACCAAATTAAGTCCCTCGAGTATCTAGGGAAAGTAGAAAATAGACCGACGCGACGTAACAGAGAAAAGAAAAGAAAAGAAAAGAAAAGAATAAAAAATACAACATCTTGTACGACATGGACGACGTACTTTGGGTTCGGATCCCCGAGGGTAACACGGAAGGATTTACGGTGATCGATACTCGGATCTCTATAGAACCGTGAATTACGATCAGCAGCTCAGGGCTGCGTATCTGTCGTCGTTGTTTCAGTTCCCCCGAAATGGAAATATCTACCGAGAACACACGTTTCCCAGGGTAATAGCTTCGATGAATAGAAATTATAGACAGAAAAAATGTTGGTTCGTTTCGCGATATAGCAAAAAGACTCGATGATATTTTCCAAAAGTATACCATATAGGTGTGGCAAGTGACAAGTACAGTGTACACGTTACGAGTTGCAAATGTGTGACTGGAGAAAAATGAGAAACGCGAGGGAAAATTTTGTTTAAAGAGCAATTCTTTGACGAATGGTTTACGAGACTCGGAACTTTACCTTTCGCTATCTCCTCTGCTATCCTACCCCGGATACTTTGTACTCGCGTACTCGTAGGAAATTATGCAGCTCGATTGTTTTCCTGGAAAGTGAAACAAAGTTTGTAACGTTTACGGGTACCCAGGTGTCCCTGGCCGCTCGCTACTTTCGCAGAGTCTTTTCGAGTCTCGTAAGTTACAAATTGCCAAGTGGTTTTCCGCTGATACCGTTTACATTTCGGCCTGTGTTTCTTCCTCCACTCTTGGTCACCTCTATGCGCGATGTACGCTTATGCTAAAAATACCAAACTTTCTATTTTACTCGTCGAAAACTTTTCCGTCAAATCATCTCGCACGCACGCACGCACGCACGCACGCACGAACGCGATGCCGATGGACGGAAATGCGTGCATACGAAACTCGAGTGCGTGTATGTGTGTGTATTCACGTAAAAAACGTATGACGCTCGTTCAGACGCGAATTGTAATTGTGTCGTGGTTAACGAGAACAGGCACGTGCCGCAAGTAATCAGATTATTTTCTCTAGAATCGGTTAACTCGATTATTTTAACGTGACGCGGTACGAGACTCCTGCTACTGCATTACGCTCACCGTTGACGAATAACGTCGAAACATGCAGTTTCTAAGAGCAGAAGAAAACCTGTGCAGTGTGCAAACGATTCGCTGAAAATGTTGCGAAAACTCTGCAAACTCTCCCATCGATATTAACTGAATGCGGATAAAAAATAAACACCTAATTAGTCGTGAAACACACAGCGCAAAATTACGTATAATTAAATGTTCTTTTTCACCGTATTCAGCTGTCAAATGGCTTGACGCGATGAAAATGTCGTTATCGTGGTATCTGTAACGATTTTAAAAATAGCATGTCAGTCTTGGATGAAGCGACGACTAAGCGTAAAAGGAAGCGCGGATATTTTGTAATTAACGAAATAATTTATCGAGCTACCGAGTACAAGGGCTGCAAGTTACTTTCATAAAAATTCCAGAGCCGATGGAAAAATAAATAAAACGAGGGAGAACGATGGCTGTGGGGAGATGGTGGAAAAATGATGTTATTAAAACTAGCGTACCGAACGACCGCGGCAACGTCGACGCCGACGCCGACGCCGACGTGGCGTACCGTGGTGTTGCATGGTCATGTTTTCTCACTCGAGAGGATTTTACTATCATAAGATAGAGTTTTGCAAGTAAAGTAATTAATTCATTGTAATTATTAACAAAAAATACGGCTTGGAACGCTTAAAAAGGAAATTTTGCTTGCGCCATATCGTAGATATTAAAAGGGTTGCTCGTAACCACTAAGGCGGTTCCAAGACGGTTTGGAACTCGTGACAATTTTCAATCCCTAGAGAACGGTTCGGTAGTATAAAGTAAAAAAAGGAAATTGAAAAACAATATCGACATCCTGGCCAACTTGTTTAAGGGTGTGGGTAGATTACGCGGTTTGTAACGCGATGGAACTGCGATGTAGCGGCGCCGGGGCGTCGCGCGTTATGTAAAATCTTTGTCAATCAATTTTTCTTTACTGAGAGACGCGAGAAATTTGTCCTAGCAAATAGTAGGGTAGCAAACATTCGCGATACGAATGTTTAAAGCAAAAGTCCTCCGAATCGACGCGACGCGACGCGACGCGACCGACGAGTTCCACGGTGTTTTGTAGAGAATAGCCGGGTACTTCGAATCGTGGGCATTAATATTTCGGCATAATGTGCCTATCCGAGATATACGACCAGCGATTTCTGGCTGCGAACTGCTCGTGAAGTTTATCGCCGCCCCTTTCGTGTCGGACGTCGCTCGATGACAGAAA
The DNA here is from genome assembly GCF_026283585.1 of Hylaeus volcanicus. Classification (NCBI taxonomy): domain Eukaryota; kingdom Metazoa; phylum Arthropoda; class Insecta; order Hymenoptera; family Colletidae; genus Hylaeus; species Hylaeus volcanicus. Next base: position 14,185 of record NC_071982.1, read on the forward strand.
AACTCGCGGAAAGAGAATTTATACGAGCCGTCGACCCTCTCAGTTCCCAAGGACTTGCTCTGCTTTTGTCACCAACCTGCTCCGTCCTTGGTCGTGATTTATCTTGACGAGAACTGGCCGAACCTTTGATGGCCATGGTTGCGAATTAATGCGGTCAACCAACGCCGAGACGCAACAATTTCTCCGAAATTTCAAAATCAAGCCTCGTTCTCGCAGTGAAGGAAAAAGTGAAAGTGAAATTTAATTCAACTCGAAATTTGAATTGGAAAGGAAAATTTGATGGATCGATGTTGACGAGCGTTGCTTCATCGTATCGTCAACGAGCAATTCCATTTTTGCCCTTTCTCTTCGGTACTTTCGAGTTTCGAGACGGGTACTCTGCAAACTCGGCTCGAGTTTAGCGAATCCAAGATACAATAGGCCGTGCAGTTTAATCCAGCTCGTGATTAATCCAGTGGAGAAACTTGCCTCCGTGAAAACTTGATCCTCTTTGCTCGAAAAGACGAATGGACGAAAGATGATAGTTCCATAGTCGGTCGCGTCGTGTTTAAACTTGAATTGTTTCGGTTCCGTTTACCAATTTGATCCGTTTATGGAACATATTCGATTGCAATCCGATGCAATCCAATGTTCTACGTACACCTATAACAGCGGTACGGTAAACGGATCGATATCGATATCGCATCATTGGCTTATTAAAGGTAAAGAGAAAATATTTCATTTATAGGCGTCGACTGTGGCACGATCAACAGTCGATTCACAGTTAACTGCGAGAAATCATTCACCGAAAAGCATGTACGATTACGAAATGGCACCGTCTACGTCTGGCTGCGTCTGTATCGAGGTTCACGGTGTTTCACGTGAGCCGACACACACATATCCGTTCATCTTTAACGCTCAAGGGTCCTTCGGTTCCCGTGAAAATAATACGATAGTGGCAGAAATGCTGAGCCGTAGTTCCTTTGAGTACCAAGCGCATTTTAGGGGTTTAAAGTGCTCGAGAGAATCCCAAGGGGTTCTTCCACACCCTTCTTCTTCTCCCTTCATGCGCTTCCATCTCTTCCGCTTTGTAGAATAGAATTAAGTATACGTCGCGAAGAACAGATCGGCTCAAGATAAGGATAATGAAAACTGTCTATTCGCGGTCGCGTAAGAAACATTACAAACAACGCGAACAACCAACATCCTATTTTCTCATTGTCGCATACAAGTGATGATGATGATGATGATGATGATGATGATCATAGTCGATGGGACATTCTTTCATGTCCTGATCGCAAACAGGTGCTCGACAACTCTCCGAGCCAATTTTTATTACGATTACCAGCTGGTCAGCTTGTTCCGGGTGGTAACAAAGCTCGAACAAATTTTACGGCTTCGTTATTATCGAGAGCGTTCACATTGTTGAGGCTTTTACTTTGAACGGCATGTACATACGTAACGATCGAACGTTCCTAATCATCGTGCACTTTGGAAAGCTCTCGACCCGACCGCGCCACTCCGCGCCGCGCCGCGCCGAGTGCAAGCACTAGCACTAGGCGATGCACTAGGCAAACCTTTGCCTAGAACCTTCCGTGGAAGGAAAGCCACGGAGAGGCCAGAGAGACCATCGGGAGAGACAAAGGGAGCAACAGTGGTGGTCGGGGCCGGGGCGGCGGCGGGAATGAAGGGAGAGAAGGGTTGGAACTAAATGCGCTAGTATGTGCAAACTAGCATTCGATCAAACAATTCTGCACAATGGCCGCAGACACTTGTCCTGCGTACCTGGCTCGTCCACAATTCCTTTGGCAGTCACCCCTGTTTGCTGACTTTGTCAGCCGTTCCTCGAGCTGACTGCAGACTTTTTCATTCCCGATATTCACGTGTTCGGATCTCGCTTCTATTGATTTACCAATTAATCGACGGTTCGTTAGATCCGTTGTCAACCTCGATTATTTATCGATCGTGTCGAAATGACGTCCCGTAAATCGAAATATAATGTAACGGGGTGTTTTGTCGCAAAGAAAACGGCTTCGGTTATCTTTCCGCGCCAACAGGCTCGAGGAAAGACGAGGAAAGTCGAGGTCGAGGAACGGCCGGGAGTGGGACAGTCGGCCGCTACTTAAGTTAACGAGAATATAATCGATGATGTACCGCCTCGTGGCTTAATCACGCGCAAAGATAAAACCGTCCTCTTTATCACTGGCCCGAGTTGAATCCAACAACCCTCGTGTCATCTGGCTACCCTTAGCCTCCTCGTGGGACGCTCGTTATGCGTCTGCAGACAGAGCAAGATTTCATTACGCCGCGCCGTGCTCTCTAACAAGACTTTTTTTACGGATCCCAGCGACGTACATAGCTACGTACATACATTTCACTGGTTCAATTAGACGGAACTACGGACTGATGTCAAGCTTGAATAACCTCTTATTATTCTTTCCGCGTTTTTTACTAGTCGAGACAATTCAAGAAAACTAACGTGACTAACAACAACGAGTCTATAAAACCGAGTACGCCTATAAACTTCCGAGAACATCGTAAAGAAAAATTCCATTCGTGCGTAAATTTCTCCCACGGTAGGCAATTTTACGACTGATTTTACGCACTTTTCCAATTCGCAACAGCCACTCTTTTCCTCCTTTACTTTCCTTCAGTCCTCTTCATACTTGGTATTCCTTTAGATAGGAATACCTACTTACGGTGCAACAGAGCCTGTTTACACTTGCCAAGCTTCGATGGGGTAGTTTGTAGGCTTGTGCACCTTCGTTCAAGATTAGACACGATCCCGGCTCCGCTCTCTTGGATTTCGAGTAATGAGAATCGAGTTTTTACGCGAAACCCATTTCTCTACAATTTTGTTTAAAACATCGCAACGGTTAAACGATTTACCACCGACTCGTCTCTCTATACTTGCTTTGCTGACAATTATTACGTAGCCAAAGGGATATAGACTTTGCCTGATTATGGATTATCTTCTCGTTGGATGACATTCACTGGCAGAGATGGCTGCACGTATATCTATTGGGAACCCAAGTCTAGTCGACGTCGCTAGTAACAGCTTTGAACCGCATTTCTAATTTCTCGTCGAGTTTATAACGTTATTAACGTTCACGCGATATGCTCTATCAAGTTCTTCAAGTTCTCGCCTTCTTTTACCACAACGCACATGTATGTCGATTATTTTTACCGCGTCGCGTCGCGTCGCGTCGCGCCGCGTCGTCGTCAAACACGCATTCGATTACTAAATAACAGTTAATTATTCGAATTTATATTAATCCAATTGATAGATTGTATCCAATTGTAGAAAGGTGCAATGTTATAGACGAAGCGATACTTGTTAATTTTTCATTCGTTGAATCAAAGTGCAAAGCTGCACAGATATTTCACTGAATGACATTACGTTCGACAGATTGGCTTTGATTTTGCACATGACGTGATGTGACGCGACGCGACGCGACGCGACGATCGTTCCGCGTGATAATAGCGTTGATAAACCAACTTTAGTTTACGTGTCGATTACTTTGAAACAATACATAGCTGGTAAATTAATGAAACTGGAAACTGGAGTTTTTTTTGTCTTTAAACAAATAAAGAAAAGCGCGATAAACGTTTTCTTAGGGCTCGACATGTAAACTATCATGCGATAGCGATGCCGTGAAACGTTTCTCATAGACTGGCCGATACGTTCGGGTATCGAGTCGATCGGCCATCCGACCGACCGCGAACGTCGCCTCGCGACCAGAGATTATCAGGCGATTCGCGAGACCAGAAAGAAAACCGCTGCCAAGAATCTAGTATCGACGAAAGGAACGCTGGTCTGCCGTTGACTTGGCGAATAGAAATACGGGTCAACGGGTATCCCGAACAGAAATAATGCTCCAACATGAGTGGAGTCTTGTCGAGCGAATGGTACGCTCGATTCGCGAGTGTACTCTTCTTTTCTTTTCCTTTCCTTTCCTTTCCTTTCCTAAATCGTTTGTAACGCAAAGCGTAGCGATCAAGTTGACTGGATCGTCCGACAAGTACGTTTCAAGCAACCGAGTTTCTTCAAATTTTTTAATTTACGGGACAAAAGTTGTTGTCACGTTACGTTAGATATTTTTCTGTACTCCGATATCGACTCAAAGTTACGATGCGTAAATTAGAGAAAAGGCTTTCGGCATTGCAAGAACCTTGTCCAAGTGAAAGCTTTCGAAATACATCCGATGGAAACCGATTCCATCTGTCGTGCCGACATAATCGCCTCCGACGCCGACCAGTCATTTTAGTAGAATCAGATTCAACTGATTGTTCGGAAACGTTAACAAAGATCTCACTTTGCTTTCAGATTCTCTGCGTGTAATTTCGAAAGCGCAAACCCAAGTATTATAATTTCTAATAACTTTGGAAGACGAACTGCTATCCCGAAATATGCCTAGGATTCGGTAAATTCTGGATGCACCGTAGCATTGAAACGACGCGACGCGACGCAACGCGGCGATGTAATTCTCCTTTTACTAAAAGTACATTTATTAGTTACGATTTCGCACAAGTCGCAGGTGTTGGTCGTTGGAACGAAATGGTCCGTAGTTGACGACTGATATTAAGTTCCGGAAGCAAAGTACACTCGAACGGTCGCAGTCGGACCTTTTCGCTAAATTAATTTCAGACGCTTGCCAAAATAAATTTTTCACGGCATCGAGTTGATCCACTATACGCGTACACGGCTTGTGTTGCAATGTCACAGTTATCGAATGTTTGCCATCATTTGTTTTTACTTAAAATCTCTTAGGTAGAAGGTATCTTGCAGCTGTACGTGTACATGTATTATAATAAGAGCATGCAGTTGATAATAGTAATTATCTGCTATTCCGGTTATTCCCGTTTTGCTTGTTGTTGGAAAAATCGATTGGTTGGGAAATCGGTAAATCGATCATCCGCAGGATTACCGAGAAAGTGGTAGTGGCGTAATTTCAGCAGAGTTCGACGGAGCGTACTTTAGCTCCGTGTTATTTCTTCGTGTTTCCGCGTGGCGAGAGTCACGACATTTTTTTGCAACGGTGATTTTTCGAGGCAGTCGGATTATACGGTTGTCGGACGCAGAGCACTGGGAACTTGTCGTTTGATACCGAAGCGATGAAATCGAGCGTGATAATCGATTTCTATCGACCCATGATAATTAAACGTAACCACCTTTCCCCCCGAGATTTGGTCCGTTTTACACGATCGAAATCCTCCGAGAACATTAACTGTTCGTTTGCCGTTGCTTTGATATACTCGTACATAATTATATTTCGTCGACGGAATAATTTTAATTAACATTTCTCCGAGCATTCTCTCTACTCGACTGCAAAGTAGACGTACGACCAACATTTCATTTAGATCCTAAGGAAGAATCTTTGTCTATCCGGAAAGGGGAAATGTTCAGGATCGAGGGAGAGAACTTGCATCGTGAGATTAAAGACGTCTGGAGAAGACAATCTTTTAAAATAACCGCGTGGACCGAATATAATTCGCGAGGAGAGACAGACAGAGAGAGAGAGAGAGAGAGAGAGAGAGAGAGAGAGAGAGAGAGAGA
>NC_071982.1:19730-73098 GCF_026283585.1 Hylaeus volcanicus
AGAGAGAGAGAGAGAGAGAGAGAGAGAGAGAGAGAGAGAGAGAGAGAGACGGTGTCTTTTTTCTTGTTTGTGTATCGCGGTACGATGAAAGTGTGATGCTGCACCGCGCGGAGAAAAGAAACCAGACGGCGAATAAATATGAGTTTCGAGTTCTGTCCATCGGCCTCGATGAGATGCAACGTTTTCTGTTGACGAAAACGAGTCTGTCGCAATATTTCCAACGCTGTAAGCAATTCTTTTCCTCTGTCTAGCACTTTTACATTATAATTCCAAACTTTTGGAATGGTAAAATGTTTCCAAAGTAACTAACGTTTAATCGGAACGTGCGGGCAAATGGAATCTGTTTGCGGTACGAATCTTTCTTATTCTATCGATATTGTATCGTGTTTCGCTTCTCATCTCCAGATTATACGCGACGTTTGATTTTTGTCGATATTACTTTTGTTCGGGTTCGACGTTCGATGAAAGAAACAAAGAGAGTCTCTCTCGGTCGACGGAACGTTCCAACGGTTATTACTTATTTCGGACGTTGCAGAATTTCCTCGATAATGAAAAATTTAATCGCTCATCGTAATCAACCGCTCCTCGCTTGACTCCCTTTGTTCGAAAAATCGTTGAAAACCCTTCTCGTTGGAACTCGACGAAAGATGTGTCGAGATTGCTCCAAGTATCGTGGAACGCGTTATCCATTCGATCGAAAAGTGTTACTTTCTTCACTTTTTTCTTCAGTTCAGTCACAAACAACACCGTTCGGAATCATCCCTATATTATTGATTATAACACAAGGCAAAACCTTGGATGTTGTTTTGTTTTTGAGAGAGAGAGAGAGGTCGAAATCTCCGCTTCTAGATGCGACGCCGACGTACAAAACAATATTCAAGTCCAGTGGAACGTGTATATCGTAGAAACATAGGAGCAAAACGAGGCGCAACCACCATGGGTATATTAATCCGTAATGGTAAAACAATTAGTCAGCCTCCCCACGCACCGCTGACACTCGCACGCGCAACCTGCGCATGATTAATAATCATAGCTGACCGTCAGCGTCGTTATCGGTGCGAACGTTATCGTTATCGTTATCTTCCGTCCATTCGCTCGGTCTTTTGCGCGACAACTCGCGTCTCTTATCGAGTCTGTCGTAAATTAATCGGTCGACGAAAACGACGTCATCATTCCGAACGTGTAATGTTATATACTAGGTGTACATATATTTAAAAGTATCACTACACACCGTGTATCCTTTGGCGGTAGCTAGCAACACTTTAAAACAATCGTTTTGGTAATTTGGAACAATATTAATAGGAAGCTCGCCAGTAGTCGATCGAATCGTTCATTTTGAAAATTCCACAGCCACCGAAACAGCTGGGACCAACAGGTGACGCGACGCACCCTTAGTGCAACTTTACCGGAGAACGTGTTGACCAGCAGTGTGCAACACGGACGTGATATTCGGTGTGCAGCGACGACATGTGCCAGAGAGAAGGCAGAAAGGGATGAATTATTCGTTGTCTCGTGCACTCTGCACCCCCGGACACTGACAACACCGCGTTGTCCTGTCCGCCGCGCGACCCTCTGTCGTTGACACTGTCATCCATAACGTTCACGTGTCTTCCCTGATGCGACGCCAACGCCGACGCACAAGCACAAGCACAAGCACAAGTACAAGCACACGCGTCATACTACTTTTTCCATCGAGGAAACTCATCGATTCGGAGCTCTTGTTCTTCGTAAGAATACCCAGCTCTATTTGGAGGGTTGCAAAATCGTGCGCGGATCAATTTCTTTACGAGAGGTGGGAAAACAAGCGGACAGGGTAGGAGTAGGTTTCGAGTTAGGGTGGCCGATTCGAGGGACGCGTTTCGAAGAGCCGGGAATATCTGAGTTACGCGGTGCTAATTAATTGATCCGTAAATTAGCGGGCAACAATGCTCGACCATCGTGTAACCAGCGAATCACGGAATTGCTGGCACGCGTGCGAACGTAAGAATATACATGATGTATGCGGTATTTCAAGTACCATCGTTCCACCACTAACCGTCCCCGTTGAATTCCTCTCTCTGTTCCAAATGCTAACACTCGAAGGGACTATTCCTCTCCTCTTTTAAAGGGAACCAACTTTACTATTTGCTCGCGAATCGAACGTTTGCGACCAGCGACTATGCTGCGGAAAGCGCCTCTTGTTTGAAACGCAAGCAAATTCCAAAAATTTTATTATATTCTGACCTATTATCCGTTTCTATCCGTCGACGTAATCTGTGCCGTATATTCCTTCGTAAAAAATCTCTACACCAATCCTGACAGAGACACGGAATTCTAACGGAAAGTGGTTGTATTATACATGTGGTATAATTAGCAAGGTAAAGCACGGTCTTGGTGCGATTTACGAAACGATTGCGCGAAATCGAAGATTAATCGTTATCGAAAGTTTACCGTTGGTTAAAGTCGATGCGATCGACAATCGAGTAAACTAGAGAAACTAAATAAAGGAAAAGGCACGCTTCTGTGTAAATGAGTCGAGGAAACAGTGTAATTTTCCAGTCCGTTTGGAAAGTGCGCAGCGGGCCGTGCAAGAAAGAAAATAAATGTCGGAAAAGAACAGCAGACCGAGAAGAGAAAGATGCCGTAGACACGCGAGTCAACCGGAAGGGGAAAGCAAATGTTCGTGTGCTTTTCACGAGATATTCCGTCGCAGTTTTCGGTTTTCTGTAGCGCGTACAGTCTGTGCATACCTGTAACTGTACCTCTACCTGTACCTGTACCTGTACCTGTACCTGTACCTGTACCTGTACCTGTACCTGTACCTGTACCTGTACCTGTACCTGTACCAGTACCAGTACCAGTACCAGTACCAGTTGCCGGGTCGCAAAGGGTCGCAAATTGAGTACACCTGTTGCGACGCGTTCTAACCAGCCTACCTATTTTTAAGCTATTATACAATCCTAAATGTGCTTGGGAAAAGTTTATTTAGAAAAATAAGCATTGCCTCCTGTTAAACTACATACGTGGATGCTTCGGAACCTAGTTACGAATTTAATCAGGTAATTCAACTTGAACTCGGGACAAACATTTCCCATGCTTATCCATAAAATGCGTCGAGTCGATAACCACAACTTAACCTAACAGGGTGACTTGGCATTTATGTATGTAGGTAGTATACAATACATATGCATGTAATGTGTATGTATACTGACAAAAGCGAGGACGTTAAAAGGAATCGTCGCTTCCCTTCGCTTACAATCACCCCTTGGATTTTTCATTGGAGAAATTTATAAGCGAGTTTAGTCATCGGACCGATAGATAAACGTTTTAGTGCGTGCACAAACGGACAAGTCGAACGCGACCAAGAGGAACGTTTCGTTGCAATCCAATGCGCGGCGGCGTTATTGGGTGGAAGCACGATAAGCGAGGCGTCCTGGGTGCTCGACACTACACCACACCACCACACAAAATGTATCACCGATAAATACGCGATCATAGTTACCTTGAAAATTGTACCTTGATTAAAAGTAAAATGAAAGATTGCCATTGGTAGGAGCGGTTTTATAAACCGTTCGAGTGAAGGATATGCTATTGGTGGAATCGCGGAGCAAAACTTGCTTCGCTTGGTTGCACTTTCGAGCGCGGTCGTTGGTTGACCATTAGCGAGTTGTTGGCGTTTTTCCCCTTTTTGCCGCTTCTGCTCGACGTTTTTGCACAACCAGACACTGCCAGCCCGAAAGCTCATCGGGCTTCTTGCTCGTTTCTGTCGACATTTCGCGCAGACGGGATAACGATTTCTTCTTCTTACGAACGAAGGGCGATTTCGAGCCATCGGCATCGACGACGAACAAAGCGGAACCTTCGTCGGTCGAATCCAAATTGATTGATTGTTTTCTACTCGTAGCTTCGTAACGTATACGTACTCCCGATTACTCTTTTATTTTATTTTATTTTATTTTATTTTATTTTATTTTATTTTATTTTATTTTATTTTATTTTTGCTTGCGATTTGAAAGGACCGTTGATGATTCGTATTCGATCAAAATTTCAAGCTAGTCACATTAGATTCGTATCGAATCAAATCATGACAAATGACTTTCGGCTCAACTACGGAATGGAGAATTTTCGTTGCTCGCTGAAAACGCGCACGAGACTGTTAGCCGCTTTATCGATCAACTAATACACGTATCGCGCTACTGCGCGATAATGGTTTATTAATCCGATACTGATACCGACACCGCACCTCGATAAATAGCTCTGTTCGTTGTTATTCCGTACTATTCTAATAATACGGTCGCAAGACTGGATCGATTACTAACCAAAGTACTTTTGGTGTCTGTACCATTTCGATGCCAAAACTAAACCAATTCAACCAAGTTTTCGCGATATTAAAACGCAGTGCGTTCCACGTACCACTTTTCCGAAAATTTCTCAGCTCGACAACTTCTTCAAACTCGAAATATTACAAACTACATAGTATACGTATGTATGCACAACTACGAACACGGACAAACGGAGAAAGGTTTCCAACGTTTCGAGACTCCTACATTTCTCTTCTAATTGCAACTTTTATTTTATGCCTGATTCCCTAATAGAATGCAACGGGATATCATATCGATGAGTCATCATTGAATGTCAATAAGTAGAGAGCAGTTTGTGAGCGGACGTGAAATAATATTTGCGAATACGTTCGCATCCGTTCGTTTCCAATGCAAGGGCTGGAAGGTAGGACGAGAATTCGCAAACCATTCGTTTGCTCGGTTAATTAGATTTTCTGACCGAAACGCCAATTCGCGGCCGCGGCGTGGTCATTTAAGAAAACTTTTTTCGAACTGAGATAACCTGTAGAATTGATTACGTTGCAAAACGCCTACGTACCTATTTATTTATAAGATAGGCAACAAGAAAATGCTATTATTCCAACTCGTCCACGAAACGATGTTTTCAAGCGAGACGCATAGGTATTCGTTGTTCGAATCAGAGCCTGTCTACCCGACCGATCGTCGACCATCATTTTGCGAAACACGTAGGATTTCTCTGCATGCCTGATAGTTTCCCCCAGATGTTCTGGTATTATAGCGAATCGATACCAACGGAATGTTTCGGCCACAAACAAGTAACACAAATTGAAATGCAGTACCTCGCTGTTTCGTTACATTAAATACGTTAAACAACTTGTTACGCCACGTAAAGGAACCTCGAGATTAATAGAATTCCATCGCCGTGATTTAAAAAACGCAAGTCATGGTTCCGCCGAGCCGTTCCTTTATAAAAATATCTGAATTTCGCGAGCTTACTGGCTGTCGCGATTCAACAGCAACAAGACATGCGGTATGGTACGATTAACGCGACGGTGGATCCTTTCCATAAATACTTAGCGACGCGAGAATGGTTAGCGAGACGCCAATGCGGTCGCCTTCAATTTGTGGGCCAACGTTACCTTAAATTTTCCTGTACGCCGCCGCCGCCGCCGCCGCCGCCGCCGCCGCCGCCGCCACCGCTCGAGAGCTTAGAGTGCTGTTCCACATCGTGCTCACTTTTGGTTTATCGGGTGTGCCGGGTTGGCTGGGACGATTAATTCGTTGGTTCGTGTCGCGGTTTTGTCGCGATAAGCTTTCCACACTTTTTCGCGAAAACATTTTTCATCACAGTTTCAATCACGATAGAAATTAATATCGATTCCGATGCATCGTATCGTTACTATCGCGACTCTATTTCGTTCATTGTTACGGCGTTCGCTCGTTTCAAGTGCACGATCCCCCAGGAATAATCTAAATCCTGGTTAAGCCGCGTTACAACAATGTTGGTGTAAATGGCTCGCAACGTTGCCAGAGCGTAGTTTAATAATACACTGCGAACCGAAGCTAGTTAACGCGCGTATCGAACTACGTGCCTTGAAGCAAGGCTAACGAATACCACTGAGGCGTAAACAAAGAGAATGCTCGCGGTCGCAAAGTTTGTTCGATTATTCGTTCGAAACGTTTTACCATTTGTTTGTCGTCCAAGGTAAAGACGACGGTATTGACGATTACTTTGGAAATGAGAACAGTTAGCAGCTATAACAAATAGAAATACGTACCTACAAAATGTTTGCCTATCATTGACTATGCTTAACGAAAGGAACAAGAAAAAAAGATGACCGATGGTGATCGGCGGTAGGCACTCGACAAAATAAACCGTCGTGTGTGCCAGTGGTCTGCGCGGCTTGGTCCGGCTCTGTCCGACCCGGCTTGGCCCCGGTCCGGTCGCGGCTGTGACCGCGTCTGTCCGATCAGCATGACACGGTGCATCGTCTGCGTAAATAGACGTCGGCGTCGGCGTCGGCGTCGGCGTCGGCGTCGACGTCGAGGGCGGGTGGGTGGCCGGTGCCACCGGTTGCCACTTTGCAAGCAAAGCGTGCAGTGCACACTATCGCGGTGCACATGCGTACTCGAGTCCCGTTGCTTTATAGTATAGGTATCGAAGAGAACTAGAGAACACCCTTCCGCGCCCGGCGCGATGTCTACCATCCACCCCCACCGACCCGGTCCCGACCCGACTCGAACCTCGTCCCCACCCCGTCAGCCCTCTGCACAGACCTTCGGCTTCGGTACCGCTCATAACCAGCCGAGTGGGGGATAGAGCTCTCCTCCGCAGGCTACCCTCGAGGAGGATATCAAACTTAGTCGCAAAGCGTACGTTGTCGCGTGTGTTTGTTCGCGTGGCCGACACGCTAATCGGCGTTCGTCGCGAAACGTTCACCGTTCCGCTATCGCTATCGCTATCGCTTTTGCTTTTGCTTTTGCTTTTGATTTTGCTTTTGCTTTTGCGAACGTCACGTTTACGCAGAATCGGATTTCGATTGTTCGCGTACCTCGGCCGAGTCGACTAGCAGTCGATTTTCAGTGTAATTTGCTGAGAAACGTTGATGGAGAAGGGCTGATCTCGTGGCAGTGACTTGTTGAACACGGCTTACGACAATGAGGTGATTATTTGAAGCAGATCCAACGCAAACGCAAACAACCAATCGAATCCGTACGAGATTTTTCATTCGAGACCGTTTCATTTCGTACAGTGTAAATGCGCGAACAATGCCCCGAACGGTACGAACAAGTATATATTTTCATAGGGAACGTTATGAAAATTACGAATTAATCGTCTATCGAACAGTTTTGTATCCGCGATGTGGTTCTAACGCGTCAACTTTTTGATGCGCATCCCTTACGTTCCGTTGTGTGAAATTCAGTCGGCTTCAAGGACTAGATTCGACCAATCGTGTACGAAATTTCAATCGAGATGTACAGAATTTAATTTTAGAGTGCGGTTCACCGATAAATCTTGGATATTTCATCCAAAGATTAATGCGGTGCCACCAACTCTCATCTACCGAACCGACTTGCGTCTTACCGTGATAAATCTTTCAAACATTTCACCAACAGCAACCGATTTAATCCACGATCTGCAACATTTGTATCTAGAATTTATTAATACACGGAGATGCAAATGTAGTCGATGATATAATTTCAATAGCGGATACGGAACAAACAGTTTCGTCGTTGGTACGAAGGAAGGAAGGAAATTGAAGAGCATCGGTGCGGCGTTTCCTATACCAGAATCAATATTTCTGCTGGTAGACGGAGATAGGTCTTGCGAAATATTACAATACCGAATTATGAGTCTTTTCCGCCGATCGAAAATCTCTAATCGGTTAGCACGCGCATATATCCAACGAGCCAAATCGGAGAAAATTAATCTCTCGAGAGGGCAAGTCGCGAATCGCTAGTGAACGCGGATCGATGAACCCGACGAAACGAAACGAAACGAAACGAGACGAGACGAGACGAGACGAGACGAGACGAGACGAAACGCGACGCGAAGCGGCTCTGTTCAAGTACCTTGTGTTTTTTAGCGAGATGAACGGAGGATGTCTATTTTTTATGTGATCCGATACGAAGATTCATACATAATTCTGTTAAACGAATCGTGCGTGTTATTTATACGCAAATATAATTTTCAAAATTCTCTCAACCGACGCCATAGAAAAGGCTACGTTTAAAACACCGTTAAAAATGAAGTTTAATTGAACGGATCCTCTTGTTTGAAGATGCGCATCATTCGATGATGATCCCGTTGAATCGTTTGCGATTTTTATACCGGTCCGTTTATAGTAACGAACAATACCGGTAAAATGAGATAGGTCATTGAAATTCCTTCAGGCTGCGAGGAACGCGATTATCGTTACCAACGGGTCTGATCTCGTGCGTCAACCGTGCTACATAGGTTCTGACGTGCTGTTCCCCGCTAGTCTTCAATTTCTCGTTGTTTTCGCGAACCGTTTATCTGCTAGTCCTCCATTCTCCATTCTTCCTGCCTTTCGTTCTCGGGAAATGAAAGCACAACGGAGAAAAACTAGGGACAGGATTTCCGAACAATAGATGAATTTTATCTCCGTCTCGCGCCAAGGGTTGGCAGTTTGGTTGTCGGACCTTTTCAGCGACTCAGCGATTCGTCCAGCAAACTTTCAACTTGTAATTACCGTAAAGTGCGCACAAACATCGAACACGGTGTCGATTATGTGCCATTTTATTTCAGTTTTGGCTCGATGCAAACAATATGGCTAATTAATTAACTGTTATTTCAAGTATTGCATACGAATAAAGAGAAAAGTGGAGCTTTATTCGGCGGATCGAGAGCACTGTACCGAAAGTTGTTTTCCCGCGTGACGCGACGCGACGCGACACAACGGGCAAATTATTCCCAACACCTTTTGTAATAGACCACCATCGTTCCGTACCGTGTTGCTCACGCTGATCAAACGAGAGTAGAGTCGAGAAGAGGTAGTTATTTCAAACGTTATCGGTGGTTCGTTCACCGAACTAGCGAACAGACTGGACCAGATGTCGGCTAAATCCGTACCATTCGACGACTTTGGCCGCAGCAGCTCTTTTGCCTTCCTCCATCGTGGAGGCTCTCGTCTAAGTAAGATTGACGTTCGACGATCAAAGTGTCCCGAAAATCGCGGCCACGACAGCTTGGAAACTGTATTTGGAACGAGCTGCAAATCGCTGACCTTGATATACACGATACATATACATACGTACATGTACATTCGTAACAGGTTTGAATAGGATGTGAGTGCGTCTATCGTTGACAATGTTGTTCGATTCTTTTTACGCAAAACGAAACGTGAAAGTTGGTAAATGAAAAGGCACGATAAGCTGAAAGAAGAGCGTGGCATTCCAAAAATATCGACACCGCAAACCGTGTTAAGGATTATATAAACTGTCCGTGATGACAAGATGGTGGAATACGCCGAGCGACGTGCAACGCAAGCCAGTCGAAAGTCGAAGTTCCAAGTTTAGCCAGATGACGCGGGTTAGCAAGGAGACACGAGTCTGAGCTTGGTATGCCTGTTTCTATCTAATACTAAACATAGCGTGGCGGGCAATGATCATTTTAGGAAAATCATGGCCCATACGATTCACTGTTGATCCCCGACGACTCGACTCGACTCGATGAATAAACATAGTCGTTTAAAAAAGAATATAATTATACGATTGCTGCGAGAATCTTGGAGATCCAACTTCTGCTGGCACGTGCAAGAATACGCGGGACAATCTTCATTTAGTAAAATCCGAGAAAGGCTGTGAAATGTCGGAAGCTGCGAAGAGAAGGACTCGTTGAATCGAAAACTGGTTGATCCAAGTTTTCGTCTGTTTTATAAAAATAAAGGAACCGCAAGCTACGAGTTTGAGAAATTCCACGAGGTATAACGTTATCATTGTAACGGAGCAGTGTTGTTACGCGCGACGAATCTGTCAACGTTTATGGCAACGCGCTTGGTCATTAATCAACGCGAATCCTGGCAACAGAATCCCGCCAAGAACAACGCGACCATTAAGTTTCATGTTCCGCCACCTTTGTCCCGGAACAATAAAACGGTCGGATTGGCGCGGTAAGCTCGTTCGTGGTTGATTGAATGATTGCGAGGTGTTCGGCTGTTTAGGATGCCACCGGAAATAAATGGCAAAAGGTTTGAATAAATCTCGGACCGTAGAACGATGCGCGATGATGACAGTATTAGAGAGAGCCGTCTCTGATCGGTACCGTGAATAATTTCCTATCGAATTACTCTCGTAGAGCTTCTGGTTACGTTACGTTGTACGTTTATTCTCCGTTGAAGTAGCTAATGGGTAAAAAGTCAGTCGGTCGCAGCAACGATGAAAATCCTGGCTCTCGAAGACAAAAGGAAGGAAGCTGGTTTCGCGGGGGTGGCTGGCGGGGAAGGCTAAAGATATGGAGACCGGAACGAAAAACTGTGGAAGGAGTCGGTGACTGTTAGCAGCTGGGGAAAAAGAGAGAAAGAGCGAAATTCTTCGACTGCGTAGCTTTCTCATTATCGCGATTGTTCCGCAATGGGTACCGGTCGACAATAGGCGACACAGTTTTTTCGTCGTGCATAAAAGGACGTCGTACTACGTCTCTCCTACTCCTTTCTATGCATGCTGCTTTCTCTCTCTTTTTAGCTACATTTCAAGTTGCTACATTATCCATTGTGCCAGAACGCAGTTGAAACAGGTCTACAAAAGAGTCGATAGTAGGTCATCGACTGGTTTCTACACGCGCTTATTTACTTCCTCCTTGTTTCTCATTTCTCGCGCCTTCTTGTTTGCTCTCTCCGTCTCAAACACGATCAAAAACACGCACATTTTTAAAGCTCCGTTTCGCAAACTACGACGACTGTTCAAAATTGGATGGTGAACCAACTTTTTAGACTGTCTGTCTGCAACCTTTGTTTTACAACGAAAATCTTTTAACGCTCCCTTTGCCCATTTCAGATTAACTTTTATATCACGGACGAGAATTCGGTGGGATTCCAGCACGCGCACGGACACAGAAAAGAAACATAATTTCGTCTCGGGAATAAAAGTACCAAGCGCATTTGCAGTTGGACTTGAAAGCGGCACCGACCTTCTCATTCTCATTTCGTCGCGTTGGCTCAACTATGCGGAGGTCAACAAGGAAATGCCAAGCGTAATTGTAATTGCGAATTTCAAAGTTACGATGAAATCGAGAAATTGTTCGGCTAGATCTAGGCAAATTTTAAAAGCGACAAAACGAAAGAACCGCTTTCTTATTCTATAATGTGTATTTTCAAACGATGCTATTCGATTAGGGTATTCAAAGACGTAGGGTATCTGGAGCTGGCATTTCAAATCGTTTCGTGAACGTGAACGTGAACCTTGTGAAACGAAAAATAAAATTGCTCGAAAGGCGAGAAAATGTGTAGGATTTTGTTTCGAAAACAAAAGAAAGACAACAATACTATCAATTAAGGTGTACAACGGAACGAAAAGACGACCTGAATGCGGGCTGCAGATTAAAACCATGGAAGAAGAAAAGAAAAAAAGAGAATTGTACAAAGAAAGAAACACTGGTAGGATGCAAGGTGCACGCGAGGAAAATTATGTCGCGGAAATGTCGAGAATCTCGTGGTTGCTTTTCGTCGGTGAACCTAAAAACAGCCCTGTCGAGTATAGGTCGTGTCGGGAGACGCAACGACGCCAACGGAAGAGGAGACGAGATGAAAAAGATGAAATGGTCTTGTCACGCAATCACTGTCGAAACTTGTTCGATGAAAAACTTGTTTCGCTACGAAAATCCAAACTTTCGTTCCATTTCTTCTCCCCTGAATGATAGCGATACTTGTTTCGTACGACGAAACATTGAACGTCAAAATGTCGGTAACGAATCGTGTCGAGCGAAAGTGAACAAGATACGTATAGTGTAGATGAAAAAAATTGAAATTTGCATACGTAGAATATACTATGTATATAGATGTTACTCTGCTATTGTATTAGAATATACAGTACATCGGTATCCAGTAGTATAGCTCGATAATATGTCAGCCACGGTATAGCTTCCTTGGGAATATAACAACCAACGTCTTTCGAAAATGGGTTGATGCGTACCGTTAAAAATATTTTCAAACAACGCGACTAGTGATTCGGAAACTAGATGAAAATTTAACGCGACGATCGATTCTTCGATTATCCAACTTTTGGTCTCGATAAAATCTACATCACTTTACCTAGCAACGAACTCGGTCTATCTATCTATCTCCTTCTCGTACCTTTATGTCGCCACAAAACACCACGAACAGGTTTTTTTTAGAGATTCGCGTTGCCACTGTTTCCGATATTTCACCCTCGCCTCGTTCCGCGTCCTCGGTCACCTCCGCCGCGCAGCATCGCATCGCATCGCATCGGTTGCATCTCCTTGAAGGCAGCGACTGGCTCATAGCGGATGCAACACGATCCCTTTGTTGGCCGAAGAATGAAAAAGTCTGCTGTGTATCGCTCCGCTGAGCGGTCCGTGACTACACAAGGTACATTAAAAGATTTTCTTCGGGGATTTCTCGCGGGCAACGTGTGCGCGTTCTTCGACCTCGGCAAACAGAAAAGTGATTTCTGCGAAATTCTTGCGTGCTCATTCGCGACCTCGACGCGAGAAGCAAAGTAATTACATCTTAGTAACTTGCGATGCGATTCGATCCGATCCGATCCGATCCGATCCGTCTAGGACGATCCAAAGTGAAATACAAATATTAACGCGTACCCACTTTTATAGAATGTTGTTCGAATCGTTGCATCGATACAGTCATTTTCTTTACATTGTGTAGCTAACGATTTAATAAAAAGTACCAAGTACGAGGAAAATTATCGCATGCCGGCATCACAGAGACGCGGCATTAAATGTTTGGCCAGCTTTCAAATTACTGGATCTCGTTTGGCTATGATCTGACCAACCACGACCTTGTGACATTTTCTTTCGCGCGTTATTCTTCGTAAACAGACATTTTCGATCAATTATTCCGGGTGAAGAGACGTCACGTTGGCAACAGGGTTGCACGTTTCTTGTATCAAGGTTGGCTCGGTTTAGAGGAACAAGGGAGAAAATTTGTTTTTCTTTTTTCAAATGGACATTTTCCAAAATACTCTGTTATACATATGTATGTATATGTATAATAACAGTGTGTTACGATCTAGTCGAGAGATGATTAATATTATAGTATGTGCGAGGGTGAACCCGTTCTAGAAATTCGTTCAAGGTTCTGGCTTAATCGTCTTTTGTATAGCTCGGCAGGGGGAAAGGAGCGAGACAAGATTGTCTGTCTGGAGGAGGCCTAAGCGATCCGTGGTACGTCAACTATGACCAAAGAGAAACCAAGCCTATTCTGGTTCGCCCACGTGCTCGTTTCGTTCAGTTTTCCGCGACGATAACGATGTACTGTCACCGTTACGGACACCCAATTGCCAACGATTTTATTCAATTGTATTCGTTGGACGTACCACCTTAGGGAAATCTTTCTTATTCCTCATGGGCGACAAATTCATAATTCGTCAAGTGAAACCAGAGTACAAGAAAAATTTTCCATGTTTCTACACACCTTTCGAGTGTAAGACCTTGCGTAAGACTGCAAGTTTGCATCAAGCACATGAACGCATTGCGTTGCATAAAACGTGTCGAATAGCGGTTTCATCGTTTCGAACCTGTTACGGTAGCACAAGTGGTAAAAGGGATTTACGACTTACCAGTTGGATCGAATAGAGAAAGTGGACGTGATTGGACGTAAACTGGGTAACCCACCGTTTATAGTCACTGTCGATTTACCTATTTTAACGATCATAACAACGAGGACGCGACGCTATGCGACGCGACGTACTCGTATGTATCGTATCATAGTTTAGCTATAAATGTTAGTTTTGGTCGAATAAGGAAACTGTTTGAGTAACAAACACCGCGATAATATCATTTATCCGTTAGAAAATTGTTTCAAATCACTTGATCGAATCTGATAGTTCCAGTCACTTTTTCTTTGTCTTTGTCACTGTTTAGAGTCGACGGTACACGTTGTTCCTACGAGAAAATTGATTTTTCTCGAAAAGCCAAGTAAAATGTACCCCACTCGACGTTGTAACCCAGATTTCGAGAGAATCACAGGAACCGGAAGACGAGCACTCGCGAGATTTCCTCGTGCGGATAGGATCGCGAGATCCTTTTCGCTCTTTTCGGCCTCCTTTTCACCTTTTTCATGCCCATCGTTCTCGTTCGCGTTCACTGTTCACTCTTCGCTGTTTGCTGTTCGTCTTTCGCTCTTGACCGTTCACCGTTCACCGTTCACCGTTCACCGTTCACCGTTCACCGTTCACCGTTCAACGTTCGGTGTTTAACGTTCAATGTTCGCTCCAAGAATTCACGAAACAAATCATCTTTCCAGGATTCTTTTGCATCCTTTTTCCGTTGAAATTACAAAGTTACGTGACCATGTATAGCGAAACTCTCCGCTTCGATTACTAGAGAAATTCCGTTGTAGATTCTGGATGCTTTTTCCCAATTATTTACATACTCGCTCAAAACTGTAACTGTCTATCGGTCTGGTTAATTCGGTCAAGTGACGTCGCAGGTGACTCGTGTGTTTACTTTTCCCGTAACGATCATTGAATATTTGCCGATACCGGTAGTATAGCCAAGAAATTGATGGAAAATTGGGTGACAAAGAGGGTAAATGGACGCGAAAAGATCGATATAAATACAATCTACATTTCGGATATTTTATGGTACATAGACGTATATCAACGGCGTGTTTCAATCCCGACCTAGCAACTCTTTTCTTCTATGAACGCAATAACTGTAAGAGCTTAAGGGACAACCACCGAAGCTCTCCAGAGATTCCATTGCGTTCTCTTTGTTTTCTTCCGAAAAAAGAATGAGATAAACCCACCAGCCGATAAAATATGCCTTATATGACAATAGTCCGAGGCATGGCTATAAAAATTCATTCCGATGGCTGGTGAATATCTTGGAGCTCGTTTTCATCGACGAGGCGCTAAACGTAAGTAGTAACGAAGGATAAAATCGATGAAAAACCAAGATGAAAGCGTGAAACGGAATGGAAATCGACCGAGCGGACACAGTGCTTCGCAGACTTTATTAATTCTTAGCTTCCTAATTGGATCACCCTTGAATTAATTGACGCGATTAAACGGTCCAACTCGACGACATCGTCGATATTGGCGAACGAAAGTCGCTTCCCTTTTCCATTTAAATCCGCGGAAATTCATAAAATGTCGTATTTCGGTGTTGTTCGAATCTTTTTCAAAGGGTCAACGAAACGTTCTCGCTTCTGCTAGACGCGATTACGGTGGATAGGTCTTTAGATGAGCTCGCCTCCTATAAACTTTTTTTTTACTTTCAACCGACTAAAATGCGCGTCAGAAATGAATACTTTGAACTTTGAATTCAATCACATTTTCATATTGCCGACACCCAACTTTTGATTACAGTGTTAAACCCATCGCACGTGGAATCGAGTATTCGATAGGAGAGCAGTGCGTAAAATGTCAACTAGTAAATTTTAACGATGCACTTGTGCGTTTAACATGCTAAAGCGAGCTTACTAATATCCTGTTGCACCGTTAATTATTACTATCGTTAATAATTACAGAGTTCTATACGTGCGATTTATCGAATATCATTTTTGCATAAAATTCGGTTGTTCGAATCCAAACAACAAATTAAGAACAACAGTTTTTACGTTGAACGGTCACTACGATACTTTGTTTCGAAAGATTCGAATTTCTATGCTCCAGCTCTGGAGCGCGAGGTCTTGGTCGAAAAATTCCCTATAGCAGATGTGCGAACGCAACCGAACGCGTTGAACTTTGGCCAAGGGTCCGGAAGTTGGCTTGGAAGGTTACCAAAAGATACCTGGAGAGAGAGAGAGAGAGAGAGAGAGAGAGAGAGTCATCCTGGCGCCTGTGCAACCTCATTTGACGACGACGCGAAAATAAAAACAAAAGGTGAAGAACGACGCGGACGGTGGCGGTTAGCACGAATTTGCATGGCAAACGATCGCAGTTTGCAATTTTTCTCTCGAGTACTTTTCGCAAACTGCTCAATCTTCTGCCATCCTCTCTCTTTTATCCCGCATTATTCGAATCCATAGTTGGACAAAGAATCATCTTTCTGCAACAGAAAATAATGTGCTTCGATATGTCGTAGAGCGTTCACAACGACCTCGACCCCGACACCGATAAAACATTTACACTCCTGTTTGTCGCGACCACGCAAAGCTGTTTTCGTAATCCTAAACATCCTAAACGTCAAACTGGAACAAAGTGGCATATTCGTGATCGTTGCTCGACTGTCGCCGCCATGGGATATCGTCGTGTTGCGTCGCGTCGCGCGTCGCGTCGGACCGTTGCATGACGAGACTATCTCGACATGCTTCGAATAGAACAATCTACGAGGATGTTTGACTCGTAGGACGATAGTACCGTGGTATCTGACGATTGCTTTTTCGCAACGGCAATGACACAGACTACCCGGTCACGATATTTCATTTCAAGTAAGCAACATTTATACGAGCGAACAAACATTCTCTAACGACGATTAGGTTCGAAAAAGAAAATTATGTCGAGAAACTCGATGTATGTACAGACCGCCCTGGCAACCTGTCTCGTCGACGAATCTCTTTCGCGCACGCGGAATTCTATGTAAAATCGTAAGCAAGGAGCCGCGGATCGGAGGATTTGCAAGTTTGAACACTTTCATTTGGCTATTTTCACATCGCTGGATCTTCTATTTCGAACCAGACCGATCAGATGTTTCATTTGGGCAAATGCCAATTTCGCTACTCTCGGTATGTCTATAATAAGAGTGGAATTATCAAGATGTAACGATACATTAACTTTTGTAGTTGGCAGTTGGGATACGCCAAGGCATACTGGTCAGTGTATACAATTGGACACATTTTTACCTCGTAAATGATACGATCAGACAACGCTGACATCCGCTGCGAAACGAATCGAATCGCTTGAGTGTTTTCTGCCTTAAAAATTAAAGAAGGAACATATCGAGCGTCGATAGGTAACGCCACCGTATTTCCTCTTTCGCGATCCACGACTGACCGGCGCGGCATGGGCGTTCTCCGATCAATTCCGGAAGTGGAGCGTGCAGCCGTGCAAGCGCGCGCGCGCGCGCGCATGCTACAAAGCGATCGATGAACCGTGACGAAAACAAAGAATCTGCCCCCGTTTCGCCAACTATCCTCTGAAGATAATGCCGCGAAACGCAAATCGCCGCCCTTATCAGCGACGCGCGAGTCGACGAACAATGGCGACTGACAATGCCGACGATCGATGACAACGGATTTCGTGGATGTCGGTTTCTCTCGCTATATATCCCTTCTCTCTCTCTCTCTCTCTCTCTCTCTCTCTCTCTCTCTCTCTCTCTCTGTCGCGCGCGCGAGCGCGTGCTCTCTTCCTCTCTATACATATATGCGCGTTTCGTTTTCAACTTTTCGCAAGCGTTTCTCGATGTTGTCGTTAATTACCGCTATCCCATTCGATCCCCGATTTCGGCGCAACCATCGACGCGAAACCGGCTTTTTAAGCTACCTCCTTGAGCCTAAGAGCGAGGATCGCCCCAAGAAAATTATGCGGATGCCATAGAAGAAATTTCAAGGAAATTTACGGTTATGTATTCACGGGTTCCGAGAACTTTTATCGAGAAATTTTTCAAGGAAATTTCGTCGATCGATGTCTTGGTATCGTTGTATAATATCATTTGGGTCAACGGGTGGAATGTCACACAATAATGTTAACTGAGATCTTGTTGCTAATTAAGGATTAATCCACCACGACGAAGATGATTCTTGCGACTGCTATAAACAAAATTCTTGTGAAACTCGGCGATGATCCGTTCATTATGACATGGAATAGAGCAGTCGGGCAAATAATTTCCTCATTAGCTGGTTAATTTCGATCGCCTCGTGAAACATTCCGTTCTGCGAGGAATTTCCATACCGTGAGAACAATTTATCTCGGTCCTCGAATTTCTCGTGTTACGACTTTACGAGTCCCCGCGAAAATGTCTATCTATGCAGTCACCATCTGCGTGACTGTCTTTATTTATCGTAGATTTTGCAACACGAGATGTATGCATCATTCTTTATTTCTTCTTCTTCTTTTTTTTACGAATAACGAGCAATTGTTCCTATGTCGAGACTTGGAATTTTTGAATCGTATTAGAATCGTTGGATATACTTGTATGTAGTTCCGTTGAAGAGTGCAATTGACCACAACTGATCCAAGATGGTTCTCCTGTCCCGGTCTCACAATCAGTCTCGTATACACTTTTCTGCTAACCAAGTAATATACATATATGTATAACGAAGCGATCCATTCAACGCTCGCATCTGTCTATTTATCTTGTCCAGGCGGCTCGGCTTTTGCCGAGGACGCAGCCGTTAGAGAGGTAGCGAGCCTCCGGTGATAATGATGCACAACGGAGACACACGCGAGCAGAGCTTACACGTGTAACAACTCCACGGCTGGTTAAAGGGACATCGGGCGGGGAAAAAAGAAACGATGGTGTTTGAAAGGGAGAAAGGAGGCAGGCAGGCAGGCAGAGGGACTGTGGGTGAAGCAACGAGTCTGGGACGAAGGTGGACGAAGCGACGAAATGCGAACGGAAGAGGTAAAAACAGCGAGTTAGGAAAATGGAGGATTACGAGGGAAAGAAAGCAATGTAGATGGAAAGAGATGGAAGAGAGAAAAATGAAAAAAATGAAAGCAGGCACGAGGACGAAAGCTGCAGGAAGAAACAGAGAAAGGGACTGATAGGGAGAAAAGGGGGGGGGGGGGAGGTGAGACAGGGTGAAAGAGTCTGGTGGGAGTCCATTAACGAGTGCCGTTTTCATACCTCTTCTATGCCACCCACCCCCTTTTTCTCCCCCGCTAGTTCTCGGCTCCTCTCGCTCGACAGCAGCTCCTCGTCTCCTTACCTCGTCTCTCTTTCTGTTTGAAAGAGCACCTACCAGCACAATAGATCGTTCATTACCGATACCGGGTACTGGTGCGACGCATACCCATTACCCAGCCAAAAGTTGAAAGATAATGCGAGAAAAGAAGAGCGTCAGAGGCGCGAGTTCTCTTGGCTACCGCGACCGCGACCGCGACTGGACGAACAACTCTCCAACAATTTGTTCGTTGCGATGGCCGAATTTTTCAACATGTTTTTTAACATGCTTTTTTTAACCGGATCTCGTTACGATTACGAATCGTAGTTTATCGTGTACGAGTTACACCACGAATTACATACATTACATACGAATTACATGTATACGAGTACACCATATAGATATAACGCGCGTTTAATTTAATGATTCTCGTCGTAACGGTTTCACGGAAGATACCATTATCTCTATGAAATAGAAATTTGGAAGCTTAATGGCGCAATCCTTCCTGGTTCCAGCGACGCGTCACAACCGTAAAGAGTACCAGAAGTGACAGGACGGACAGAGTGCAGCCACGAGCATCGATGGCGGCCGCGAGCTTTCCGCCAAACTTTTCAAACGTCGGTATTCTGGAGAACTGGTAAGTGACTATGTAATAGCTTGTCATGCTTGGATTTACTATTGGAACCTTCTTAAAAGTCTCGAAAGCTTCGTTAAAAGGCTGGCAAGAATTGTTTCAAGATTCGAACGGGCAACCCGTGCAGACGCCTCGACGCCGATGTTTATCTTTTTTTCTCGCCATCATAGTTTATTCGAAACAATACTTTTTACAATCATTTTTACGAAAATTTACGAAAATCTACATAATTTTTCGGAATGCATTACCGAGGCGAGGCGACTCCACGCTGCGAGTATATTATTATGTATCTACACCTATAATACTATACAATCGAAGCACTCTAGCATTCGTTTGGAAGATTCGTTCAAGCTAGATCTGTCGTAGTGCATGCTGTTTGGAAAAATATGTTACGACAAATGTGATCCTCTTTGCGAATCCAATACCGATCGATTTGGCTCGTAAGAAGCGAGGATGTGCACTTGAAAGTCGGTTAACGAAGGTGGTCTGTTGACGTTCGAATGAACCGCGCGCCGCGTCTAAAGTTAACCCATGTATCCGCGTAAATGCAGATAACCGTTGGCAACGATCTATTGTAAAAGCAAAGAAACCTTGAGAGTTGAAAACCGCGACCTACGAGCCATACATTTCAGAGGAATTTGTGTCAACGATTGCAAACACAGCGGTACATACGTAGTACGTAGTACGTAGTACGTATATCGTGAAGCTTCTAGTCGACTGCGTCCAGCTCAGGGACAACGTTCGAATACCTATTTGGAAGAATAAAAGAGGGGTTATTTGGTCTGTTATCGATGTCGATTATTGCTTTTCCCTAACAGATTCGCGATTCCCTTTCGAAAAAATCTCGCAACTTTATTCAACGGTATCTTTGACGTTTCAGGCGTTTAACCCTTTATTTACTGGTGGGACTTGCAAGTTGTCACAACGATTCGATACGATACAGTCAACTGTGTTCGTTTTCCTTGTAGCCTATACTGTATCATACCTGTTCTAGTGTACCGTACCTTTATCGGTGAATTCTTTGACGAGACCTTGCTTACTTGGTCGATCAACTGGGAACGAAGGATTTCCTTGACGGAAAGGAAGGATGACCATCGTCTTATCGGTCCTCGTCCCTTCTTCTCTTCTTCGTCTTGCCATTTTCCCTGAGGGCACTCCAGCTCCTTGAACCACTCGGAAACAACTTTTCGACAACCTCAACGGTTTCCTAAACCATTTCTCGATACGTGCAATTACGACATGTATGGTTTTTTTTAACGCGATCAATCAAAGAAATTTCATATTTCAGGTTACTCTGGTTAAGGAAAGGCCTCGAAACTGTACCGTTTTTATGATACGCCACGAAACAGTCGAGATTCTCCATTGTCGGCCGAATATGCACATCCGAATTCACCTTAAAGGTCGCGTCGGCGACGTTTCGGGCGCGTAGAAAAGATGGGAGTGTCAAAAGGGAGTGGCATAATAGGGCAAAGAAAGCGGCAACGAAGCCATTGTTGCGCGTAACGAAAAGCTCGAAATACACTCGAAAGAAGACGAAACATATTCGGTACGCGGTAATTGGTGCGAATGATTTCGGTCGGACTGTGAGAAAATCGTAGCTTTTATCCAGACCGAGAGAGTGCTCGGTGTAATTTCGAGATAAAGGGAGATTTTAATTTTGATCTGGTAGGATTCAACGTGGGCCAGCGTTAGGCGTGCCAGTCTGGTTTTTCTTCTTTCTATTTCTTCTCTGTTTCTCGTTTGCGAATAGCGAATACAAATTTTCGATACTTTTTCATTTCTTGGTAAGAAGAAAATGTTTATAAAATGTCGCATCAAATTTTTAAAGATATTTATCGATGAAGTAGCTCGTTCGAGTAAGACAATTTTTTACTACTCGTACATGTCTATCCGAATGATTATTTGAAACGTACGATATATAATTATTGTAAACGATTCGAATAACGACCAACTGCGATCCGTATACTTATCTTAATCATTCCTTTTGCCCATGAAATACATAATGCAAGTGGTTTTAAAAATTCTCGTCTAACGAACGTATCGATCGTTCGCCAAGAGATTAACGGAGAATTCCGTTCCGAGTGGCCGCGAGTGGTGGCGAGTATGTATCTAAATCGATAATTCGAGTCGAATTTAACAGCTATTACCGGACGATATAATTCACCGTTAAACGGATATGGTAATGAAGCCAGTTAGCCATTGGGAACGGTAGTCGGTTTGTTGTGCTCGCGCAGCTGTCGTCGCCACTATTTTCGTGGCTTCATTCAGGAAGGAGAAGATGAGGAAGATGTTTCGGTTGATAACCGTTGCCACGTTGACTAGTGGCGGTGCTAATTCATTTTACGAGAGAAGCACACGTGCGATGCCAGGTGCACCGACGTGACGCCGACGCCCACGCGGCGTAAATTCGGCGACTGGTGTGACGTGGGCGGCACTTAAAATTAGCTAATGTTAACACCGATAAACTGGTGTGCAGTTTCATATTTACGATACTAGACTACTTACTACTTTGACGCGATAGACGTGCCCACGTGTAGGTAGGTAGGTAGGTAGGTAGGTAGGTAGGTAGGTAGGTAGGTAGATAGATAGATAGGTAGATAGATAGATAGATAGGTAGGTAGGTAGGTAGGTAGATAGGTAGGTAGGTAAGGAGGGGAGAGGTAGGCATGTTTGAATCGGGCGCGGATCGATCGTTTCGATCATAAATTGCCACAAATTCATCGGTTCTTTTCCCAGCTTCTCGAGTGTTCTATTTGTTCGCGATGCGATCGGTGAATACGCAGCAGTATTTCCACGTGACATTGCCATTACCATGAATACTGTACAGGAGGATAGACGCGTACGACCGTAATCCTTCGGAAGCGGCTCAACGTTGGCTGCCTATGCCTGTAACGATAGGCTTCGTCGAAGCTTTCGAGATATGGGACACATCGGCTGACTTGCGCGCCGACTCGATAACTATCATTTCTCGATTTTATCAAAATACCAAGTTTAATATCGAAGGAAACGCAACGAATCTCAGTGTTATCCGTTTTCGAATAGGATAAGTTTCGAATATTTTCTATATATCCCAGTTATATCATGTGACGAGAGATTTTCAATTTCAAGTAAGCCCTTATGGAATAGTGCGCCGATCTAGAATGCGATTCGCATAATTATAATTATCGCGTCAAGATCACTCCGCTCGAGGATGCTCGAACGAAAGAAAATTTCAGTCGTTTCAAATTAAATTCAAAGTAACAAGGTGATGCTTGTGTCGGATGAATAGCAGAATAACGAAATTAATTACGTTATAGTTACAACAAGTAGCGACGGTAATAAGCGGCAAGAATCAATAATCGATCGTAGACCGTTCTAGTTCCTCCGGCACGATAAACTCACTCACGCGTTCTCGACAATTTCAGCGCGAATCAAATTTTTACGTATCGCTCAAATGTATTGCATCTACCACCGGTACCGATTAATCGTACCAACGGTTTGTTTGTTTACCGCGCTGCGTCGACGTCGCGCGGCTTGACGAATCGAATTTAAGGATAAAGGTCGTACGATGTCATTTAGGTATTACTTGCGTGACGCAGCCGAGGTCGTTTAAATAGCATTATTTAGGTGGCAGCATTATTTCGGTGATCGCTCGAACAAGCCGGATCTGTAATGTTATTCGAGTGGAAAGAACATTACGGTGAATAGAGGAGAAACCGACTCGTGTGGTTCTCCGGAAAAGCGAACGCGGTCAAAGTGGCCACGAGATACAAATGCCAACGAATTATTTTCTACAGAGGCCGCGATTGTTTTTCAGGTTTAACCTACGATGCTTGCAACCCTTGTCAACTTTTAATCGCAAATATCAGCCTCGAAAGAAAATTGGGCCAAGTTGTACGAGTGTCGTAACGAAACGTGATTAATTTATTCGATCGAATATGGAAAATATGGAGCGAGAGGAAAGTTGACAAAGTTCGAGCAGCGCGAGTTGAGAAAATTTAGCTGTTGGAATGATATCCTGAGACCTGGCGACACGCTCGAATTAACGTCTGCACGGATGGTTTCCTTTCGCTGCGTGATCCTCGTTCCTCTCCGTTTACCGCGGAAATGTGAGTTTAAAGAGTGCATTCGTGCCATCGAGTCTACTATAAATAGGCGGCCAGCAGACGTTTCACCGATATCGTGCCGTTTCCTCGATGTCTCTGTTGCCCATGAAACTCTAATACGTTCTCAGTTTGCGAATAAATCGGCGAGAAAATAGAAAATGGAAAAAGGCGAGAAATAAGTACTACAAGTTGCACGAATGCACTGTGATAATTGAATCGTTACTTGGTCGCGAACGCGAATCTATTCAGCGAACCATCACCGAATTTCGCGTTAAAAGAAAGGACACTAGTCTCGTTGTTAGAAAATCTAATAGCTGTATGACAACAGTTTTCTACCGAAATTCAAAGTGAATGCGAGTTTTTTTGCTTTTGGATCATCATGGACGTTGTATCGTACGACGATAGGCATCCACCAAGTTGTCATTCTAATTCCGATTTTTCTTGGACTGTGCTTGAGTCGAGTCGAGGCCTCGACTCGACGATTCTTCGATCGGAATGACCCCGGGGCTGTCGATACTGATTCCGGTGTCCGATAAGGG
The DNA here is from genome assembly GCF_026283585.1 of Hylaeus volcanicus. Taxonomy (NCBI): domain Eukaryota; kingdom Metazoa; phylum Arthropoda; class Insecta; order Hymenoptera; family Colletidae; genus Hylaeus; species Hylaeus volcanicus. Next base: position 43,752 of record NC_071982.1, read on the forward strand.
TAACGAAGACCCATACTGTTGTCGTGCAAGGAGAATAATACTACTTTCTCTCTCTCTCTCTCTCTCTCTCTCTCTCTCTCTCTCTCTCTCTCTCTCTCTCTCTCTTCCCTCTCATTTTCCTTTTCCTTGGTCGTTCGGTCGGCCTATTCTTTCTTCCCTGCCTATTTCCTTTTCCTTCTCCGCCCTCTCCCTTTTCCACTCCTTCCTTGTTCCTCCGTCTGCGCGTCTACTATATATGCCTCCGCGAATCGATACGGTATCAAGCTCGAAACGGGGACGGAGAGTCGATGGTACGACAAGGTTTTGGTAACGATCTCGTCGCGCGATATACATATCTACCTGCCAGGATATCCCGAATCGACACGAGCTTGGTTCATGCGATTCTGCCTTCTTCTCAGCTATAACAAGCTATTCTACGATGCCATTCGTCTATTTTATTGTTCTTAAACTTGGTACCGGCTCCCACCTACCGTCATCGTGCCTGTCTCGTTGTCAGGCCCGCTGACGATGGTTTCTTTGTTATTTTCCCATTGCGTTACTTTATCGACCGTCAGTTTCTTGTTTATCTAAGAAACGGTTATTTGGAAAAGGAAAGAGAGTAAGGCAAGCCGTGGTAGATGCAAACGGCAAATGGTAAGCTGTAAATCGCAACGAGGCGAGCGAGGGTAGAAGAAATCGTTCCCGTTCGCACGCATTCTCGTCACGACGACGCTGACGCCGACGTACACCGGCTGGTACGGCACGCCAGACACAAGCCGTACTTTACTACTTGTAGCATTGTAACGTTGTAGCTCAATTCCTCGCCTCGCTTTCTTCTTTCTTCCTGCATACATCGCAAACACACACACACACACACTTAACCCCATTTATCTGTACATTTATTCTGATGAAATAACATTCTTCGAGGTTTCTTTTACTTTTTAATAACGATTGCTTTTCAAATTAGGAATAATTTTTATGTCTAATTCAACTTTACGTGTCTTTCTTCTTCTTTTTCTTCTTCTAATTATACTTTTGCTTGTTGTTTCGACTAGGCCGAGGACAAGGAGGAAGCGAGAGTGGGGGTGGGCAGTTTACGCCCGATAAATCTCGAAATTTATGGCAACGGGAAATTTATAGGTTCAATTTCCGTGATATTTAAACGGGTCGTGTTCGAGCACGCTTAGAATTCTCGCAAAGCCACCTGGTTAATCATTCCTGTTGATTCCGCTGGAGCTAGGGAGACAAGTAAAAACACCCCTTCGTCTTATTTCTAACTCGGTACCTTCGACTCTGTCAATCTCAACTCGTTTCTTTACTTTCTCGGCACGTTAAATCAAATATTCATTGCGGTCGCAGAAATTTGTCTCATCGTGGTAACGTTGTTGACTCGAAATGATAATACTCACCGTTGTTTGCGTCCAACGAGTATTCTTTGTGCCGGTAATCGATTCGAGGCGTTTAACGTCCTTTGGGTGTCTGTTCCTGTTCGACGTAATCAATTAGAGCATAGTTCGTTACCTCGATCCGCGATGCTTGCTCCCGAAGGAGAACGGCATGGCAAACTGATGGCGTGCAAGTCGCGCCGCATCGTGCAAATTTAATTTGCGTAATAAAATCTCACGTTCGTGGGAGATTGGTTAAAGGTAAAAGTTACGGAAAAAAGTATAGGTTTCAATTGGTGACGATGGAAGCACTACGAGTGTCGCTTACCCCAGCTGTCTTCCCTCGCGATGGTTCGTGTTACCCGAACCAGCAAGTCCGAGAGTACTTCCTGTGTTTTGTGTCTGCGACAACAGCTGGAAATCGTTCGGTGAGCAGTTCCTTCCATTAACAATGGATTTCCATCGTATCGTTTTATGTATTATTTTTTTGTACATACATACATGTATACATATACATATACAATAATAGCAGGTTTCAGAAAGGCTCTTTGATATTTCTTCGTGAGCTTGGTCATTGTTGATACGGTTTTTTTAATTAACTACGTATCGAGAAGCAAGCAAGTGTCGTTATTCGAATTGAAATATGCCACCTACTTTGCGAGATTAAAGTCGTGACGCGGTGCACTCGCATCATCTATTGTACAATTTCGATATTACTTGGTGGGTATCTACGTATGTGTGGTAGATTGTACATGTGTTCGTATTATCCGAATCATATCGATATTTGTAATATTCAGCCCAAACCGATATTTGCGATACGCGAATCAAATGATACATCCTACAATGCGAACAATGCGTTTGTTCGGTCTTGGTGTGTGGAGATACAACTCCCAGAGATTCCAAATAATCTAGATGCATATGCATGTACAGATACGGCCTGTACGCATTTTCCTTTTTTTCTTTTTTTTTTTTAATTTCCGTACCGAAAAAAGTAGACTGCGCGTACAAATACGCGTTTAATATACGAGTCGCATAGCGATGGTAATCGGTGATACTTGTCCATTTCCACATTTGCTTTAGGGACCTTTCGCGACTAGCTTTTCCATTCTTATCGTCTCGTGTTAGTCAACGTGCGATGCAGCCATCGAAATATCTACGTCTCAACATTTACCTTGGGTCGAGACACGCGCGTCCAGAATCTGGCTAGCGATTTGGAGGTAGGCCAGCTAACTCTCGATCCTGACCTGGCCTCCTCTTGGCGTTTCACCGTGCAATTCTCGAGAAAGGAGCCGTTAACCGTGCGCCTAGTATCCTCGAAGGGATTAGGTGGAAGACCTCGGAAAAATGCAACTACAATTACACCGGCAATTTAACTATACCACCAGCGACAAGCGAGCAAATATGCCGCCTCTTCGTTTTATCGTACACGAGTTACAGAGAAATCAGTTTATTAGCCAAGACGATAGTTATCCTTTAAGTACTCGCAAAGTGTCCTCAGTTTGCGATCTTTGAACAACATGTACCGTTCGTATACATACACCTACGAGTATATCCGTGCATCGTGCGAATTGCACGATTACATCACACGTGGCGTTGGCTCGCGGTGTCTGACCTGTCTCGTACCGATTTCTCCATTGAAACCCACGTTTCTTTGTATCGACGCGTATGTATCCGGAGAACGTCTAGGCGTCTAGGCGTTAACATTCTCGATCGCTTCTTGTGAAAACAAATTCGTTGCCGTTTACTCGTCGAGATATATAAATAAGCGTTCCAAAATAGTGGATTCCAAGTAATTTTAGGTGACAGATAGAGCACGAGTGGTTGGCTTAGAACAGGTACAACTCCGATGGATGCAAGTGTCGCGTAACTTTATCGAAATCATCGAATTAAAGAAAATATGTATAGCTGAAACAATCGTGGATGGTCCTTGGTTCGTTGTACGTACACGACGTTGCAACTGTAGCTAGGCGTTCGTTAATTAGCCACTTTTTTCGCGTTGCGGGACGCCGCGCCTCCGACACATCGTACCATCCATGTAATTCTTAGCTCTGTTTTGGATAATTTTCCGCAAACATGCAAATTTCAGTTCGTTTCGAATATTATCGATACAAGTTGAGAGTTTTCGTTGGAAACTTTACGATTACTGCTGTCTCATCGGAAATACGTAAATACTCTGTATTATGCGACGAGCCTTTACCCTCGATCGATTGATCGAAGCCCTTGACGCGTCAAATATCACTCGCGATACACGCGATAAACGAGTGGCAATCTTGTCTGGAAAAGGAGAACGCGAGGAACATTCGAACGAACGTCGAGAGGCGAAGCGTGTCATCAATTAAAATCCTTAATCCTTTCCGTCTCGGACCCTGTAATTCGTTACACTGACACGAGAGCTCTTGGCGAATAAAGTGGCACTCGTAAAAGTGCTCGAAAGTAGGAGAAATGCAGATTCGTGTAGACAGATTTACACGATAAGCACAACTATCTTTGTCGCTTACTATTTTGCTCGAAAAGTCACAGAATTTACTCGAAAGAGTCGACATATGTACAAGATTTTTACCATCTAATGTACATACGATACATATCCTCGAGCTGCTACTCGAATTCGATCGGGACCGGGCCCTGTGACAACTAACGAAACAGAGGAATGTCATTCGATCGGCTTTATCTCTCCTCCAAGCGAGCTCTGCTCGACTTGATATCGATCAAAAAAGTATGAAATAATAGTAGCAAACTGAGAATGAGAAACGGTTAGCGTGAGTAAACGCAATAAAATTTGAAAAAAAAAAAAATGAAGATAAAATCGATCGATAGATATACTAAACTCTTGTACGTGAGATTAAATACGTGTGCTCATACGAGGTTAGGCAATCGTATCAGGATTATATCCGATGTCACGGACAGGTACATCGTATCAGGTATTCGAGTAACCGGTTCCAATCGATAGCATTAACTGGTAACCGTTGAGCACCACTGCGAAGACAGGACTCCCGAGTCCCGAGTCTCGGCGCGGCGCGGCGCGGCGCGACGCGGCCACGCCGAACAGCACGACGCGACGCGACGCGACGCGACGCAACGCAACGCACCAAGTCTTTCACCGAAGGGCAGAACGAAATTGCAAACCGACGTACACATTGTCCGTGTGCGTGCGCCGGTTTCGTAGTACGCGATACGGCCGCGTTCGCAAAGGGGTGCGCTCGCTTCTCCCTCCAGGTGTCCTAACCTAACCTACCCCTACTTTGCAACCTATCCCTTGGTTCGACCAATCTGCTTCTCCCACTCTACGGCGAGCATCGTTGGTTCTCGTTCCACCGTTCCTCTCGCCCATCCCCTCCATGCTTGACGACTGACCCCCACCAGTGAGCCGAGGCGGCGAGCACAGCTGCCACACTGTGAAGCGCGAGAACTGAAGAGACGCGCAGCAACGCCGTTACAGCCTAGCCGGTTCTTTAAACTAACCTATAAATTCGAGGAAAGCGAAAGAAGAAAGAGCTAGGAAAGGACCGAGGCGACGGTTTGGTTGGCGAGTGAGTTTTTCGCGTTTCATCGCGTGATAAACTCGTGTTTCGTCGATTCTAGCTGCTGTTACCGCGTCGAAAACCGGCGTGACTTTCGCGAACCGTTGTGTCACAGGACAGCGTTCCTTTCCTACGTTCCTCCGTATGCGGAGGAAACTCCTGGCTGCCGAGAACCGGCACAACAGAGTAGTCTCTTTGTCCGGACTTGTTTGCAGAGCTCTCGAGTGCGTTTTTACGACGAGTTTCGGTCGGTGGTCGTTGTTTTGGCGGTATCAAGGTACGCGCTGCGCATCGTTTAGTTCTATTCGTATCGTCGCGACCTTGAACTTGTGTGCTTGTATCCCACCGAGAGTGGCTGTGTGTAGTTCGTTTAACCTGTGACGTCGATAGCTCGACGATCAAACTGTGCAAAGAGAGAGAGATAGATAGATAGATAGAGAGAGAGAGAGAGAGAGAGGGGGGAAAGAAGTAGAAGACAAGAGAAAGGATCTGGACAACTGGTGGCTGGGATATCCTGCAAACGAACGCATCCGAGAATGTTCCCCTATACGACCTTTTCGACAGTAGGGTAAGCAATACAAAAATTCAACCTCTTTTCTCATCGCGGTTCCAGTCGTTCGACAGTGGTTTCCCATCGAGTTGCGTGTTTCGCTCGCCATACTGACTGGCTTTCTCTGGTAGCGACTCTTACAGCTTTTCTCGTATCTTATGCTTGAACCGTTTACCGTTTACATTCTCTTTCTCTCGTGTCCTTGCTCGTGTTAACGCTTTCATTCTGGACTGTTTGTTTTCGTGGTACCCGACTGTCTCGATGTGTTGTGCTTGCTTCGAACTGCTTGTAACGAATTTCGCAAACATATACACGCGCACATGCTATCCTATCTTTATATTTCATTCTTCGTGTACAACCAGTCAAAGAGGGAATAACGCGTACAATTAGCCGATGCGCGTTGCGTTTGGTGGCGCGTGCATCTGTTCGTGTACTTACAATTAGTCGACATAACGCGTACTCTAAAGAGAGGAAAAGAGACTGGACGTCTGTTCATTCTGCGTAGACATAAGACAGAGAAGAGATTAGAATGAGAAAGAGAGATGTACGCATGTTTGTATGGAATAGGTACGCCCGAACTTGGAGAGCGTCGCCGCTTTGTCCTTTCCCCCTTTGTCTCCTACTCTTGTTCTCTGTCGCTCTTTTAACTCTCCCTTGGTTCGCCGTTTCACTCTGTACCGCGGTTATACGGTGTATGCACTGTGTGCAAACGTGTGTAGATACGCGCGTATGTACCTACGAGAATCGCGCGAAGCCCTTGCTAGGTGGCTGCGTTCGGAGAAATCAATCGCGTGCAAACGGGAATGGCTGCGAGAGGGCCGATTCGAAAGTTGACAGAAAAGTTTCATGCGACGAACCACGGCAACGAGAATCTCATGTTTCGCCATGCTACGTATTCTCTCTGTTCGTTACAGACGCGACAGATTGATACGAGAAACAAAAAACAATCGAGGCTCTTCGAAAACACAACTGGAATCCCGAGAATCGACTTCTTTTTAATCGTAAACTTTCTTGGTTGTCCTAGCAACGCGGTACACCGATTCTATGGGTTTCACGAGGGGAAGAGAGTAGAAAGCATGGCAGCGTGAAGGGAGAAGTAGCGTGACACACGAGGGCCGTTACGGTTGCAGTTGGGTTAGATCGTTGTGATTCACACCCCAAACCTCCTCCTCCTCCCCCCGCCCGGGGGGCTCTCTCTCTCTCTCTCTCTCTCTCTCTCTCTCTCTCTCTCTCTCTCTCTCTCATCATCTTCATCATCATCATCATCATCATCATCATCATCGGGTCGTCATGGCGACGAAAAAACAACTGGCTGCGATGGTGATGCCTAACCGGTTAAGGTTAGGTTAGCTTTCGTAAAAGCTACGTCCTATCTTGAAACGAATCCATGTTCTACGACTCGAAACGAATAACTAACGATTATTAGATTGGTACGCCTTTGTGTATCTACCGAAATAGTCGCCACAAGAAGAAATATACATATGTATGTATGTTTAGAATGCCCTGAAACCGTTTTGTCTATTAGAAAAAATTAACGGATACCTACGCGTGCATTGGTAATTCGATAGCTTACTAGGCAGAATTTACACGTATCACCTATTTCTATACAATGTCGGGTTTATCGGAGAAACGAGGACAATTTAAGAATGAGTCCTTTAAGCCAGACCTCGTAATTACCAAATGTTGGTCTGCGCGAGCATCGGAACGCTTGTTTCGTAGCTATACGGAGTATGTATCAACCTGTTTCTTTTTTGCAATCAAAAATAGACGATTGATCAAGTGAAACTAGAAAGAAAATGTATGAATCCTAGATGTGAGATTAGTCTAACGAAATTTTTGGCAAATAAATCTATAAAAATTTGAACAGCTGTCGTTCCCCGCGAGCAATGCTGCTAAATTGTGGGACAGATGTATGCTTGATACATTGCGCAGCCTTCGTTTGGTACGTCGCGTCGTATGTGTATATTCGTATCTGGTCCAAGTGCCAACTGTGCTGCTTTTTTTTTTACACGCTCTTATGGAAGATTTACAAAGTGTGAGACTCGATACTGCTCTAAGGGTTAGAAAAGTATTAAAAACGTGATCGAAGGAAAGTAGTTGTATCTACATATATGTATATACACGTATATTATATGCGTATATGTGTATGTGTATGTGTGTACGTACTTATCGTATAAAGGTATAGGTAAGCATTGCCTAGGCCGTGCCGCTGATGCTGCTGCCGCACAGTTTTCCACTTTCATTTCTATCTTCGCGCGGACGCAATTCCCTGGCACTAGGCCCAGGTGATAAACGTTCACCGGGAGCAACGAGCGAGCGTTTGTTTCCTGGTGGAAAACGCGGCTTGTAATTAGTTTGGACGATAGGTCGGTTGGTCTGTCGGCCGGCCGGCCGGTTACCGAGAAGCACGCAATTGGTATTGCCAGAACGGTGAAAGAGAGTAAGTAGTTTGGGTGCACGGGAAGCAGTTCGCGGTGAAAGAGAGAGATAGAGAGGAATAGAAGGGAACGAGTCACGTGTTTTCTTCGACCAGTGAATATCCGTCGTTGTGCAGTCGATAACCGGCGCGCGCGGTCAGCTACGATCCGCGAATGTTATGTCAATAAATGTCCGTCACTGACACCGGTCGCGTCGCGTCGCGTCGCGTCGCGTCGCATCGCATCGCCTCTCCTCGCGACGCGGCTTGGCGTCTGTCGGATGCTTTTAGAATGGCTCTGACCATTCCCGGTTGCTCGATTATTTGCCTCGCTGGAGGACCGCGCTCGAGGTGCTTTCGATGCCACTGTCGATATCGCTCACTTTTCTGTTGCGCCACTAAAATATCGGCGAATTTTCCGATGGTTGTCGTTCGATGAAAATATCGTCGTTTCTTTACCCGCCCCGCACTCTTCAACCCTTTACACTCGTCATCCCATCTTGTTTGATGCTTTTCAACGTTACGTTCGTTGATCCGAAGATAAGATACTCGTCTAGTTCGATTCGATATCAAATTTACATGTTAGAAATATCTCTGTTGGAGGCCAGTTATACCGTTTAAATGTTTTCTCTTTGATTCTTCTGAATTGGTATTATCTTGATCGCAAGGCGTTTCTAGGCCTGTGAGTTGGTTGGATGGTTGTCAACTTGAAGTTCGGTTCACAAAAAGTAGCCAGCAGAGCAGAGACGGAGAAATCGACCGGTCACTGTTGGTATCCAGTGACAAAGAGCTCGATCGATGCACGTGCTGGCACTATCTCGGGCTTCCCTTCTCCAACCAAACCTCTCTCACCCCCCCCCCCTCTCTCTCTCTCTATCACTCTCCATCTATTCTCTCTTCTATTCTCCTCTCTTCCGATCTGCATTCCTTTGTTAGCAAACGGTAGACTCAATTTAGGAAACTACCCCGAGCAATACTACACATACGTATCGAGTGCGTCTACAATTCCACGCAATTTCACTATCAATTTTGTCAACTCGCAGCGTTTTTCTTGCAATTTTTTGTTCCTTTTCGTTACCGATGGAATCGTTTCACGGTCTCGTTAACAGCGGTGTTGGCGAAAGTATCGATTTCTACGGCTGAGAGAGAAATTCGTATTATCGTTTGTTTTCGATGACCGAGCAAATAAATTCATGGAAGCTAACGAGTCATCTTTGAGAGAGTGATCCATCCTCCGTACGTTAGTAATTTTCTCATCTAAAATACAATATGTAGAAAACATATGACCTTAAATATCGTATATAAGATCGAATCTGACGTACCGAAAGAAATCGTCACGGTGGCAGTTTGTCGCGTAACACTATGCGGAAACGTGACTCGATCAAAGTACTTTTCACGAATCGTGTTACCAGATCCCGTTTGGCCGGCATGAACATTCAACATACGTATACGTACGCAGAATCTAGTTCTTGGGACAGTTTAAAGAGCTGCGTTGCGAAATCACGCGCACGATCGATCGACACGCATTGTAAGCTTTCATTTTTCTTATATGTATACATCCTTGTATTAATTGTAATTTTTAGTTAATGGGAAAGACAGCTTTCATCGATCCTTGGAATGTAGCAACGCAAAGTGAGATGATAATGTTCCGTACGAATTGTTGGGAAAACTCGATGTAGGCATATGGAGAAAACTTATTCGTTTAGAAGCGGTGGTGTGCGTCGCGGTCGTGGTGAGGTGCGTTGCAAGTTTCAACATTTGTCGAGCTTCTAAGATCAATCGTGTCGCATCGCGTCTACGGAGAAACGTTGAGCGACGAAACACTACTGCGATTTACGTCTCGCGTGGTGCATGCATTTTCCTTCTTTTCTCGTTTCTTTCATCTCGTTTCGTATCGCGCCCTCGAAAAGCGTTGCCGTTTGATAGTTGAAAGCCATCGAAAAAGTCGAGGGAGCTGCGTTTTTGACTCGCGTCAATGCGAGCTAGCCGGTGGTACTTACGAGATGAGAATCGCACAACCGATGGATTCCGGGATAAAAGTCCCTCGAATGCCCCTCAAAGTAGTAATGGTTTTTCGAGTTCTCTCCTGTTTTTCTTCAAGTGTGTCACGATGCATTTACGCTGATACTTGAGATAGACCGAATGCAAGGCGCAACATGTCGGAAAATAAGATTGTAATTGCACATTATCGAGTTTGAAAAATAATTGTAATTCGAAAACAAGACGGAATAGAATACACGTTCGTATATTTCTCACTTTCTCTCTTGGTTTTGTATTCTCGATCCATCGATTAAGTGGATTTCAAATGTTCCAATACGCCCCGAAAGTAAGATAAACAAGCTACAGCCCAAAATACTCTTATCGAAACCTAACCGAGATCATTCTCAAACTAGGCGCTAATAAACCAAGTTTATTCGACAGCGAATGATTTTGTTGTATCATGAATCAGTTTTCGCCCGGAAAATTCAATGTTCTTTCAAGTTAAACGAGCTCCCGTAGCTTTCGTAAAACCCCTGCGCGTTATTACACAGATGAAGTCTGTAAAAATGAAAATTCAATTCTCAGCTGATCTCATTTTCCTCAATTTCTCGCGTATCTCCCCCCACCCCATCCCCCATCCCCCATTCGTCTCGGTCCCGGAGTAGCGCGGCGTAGCGTCCCGGTGTTCATACAATTATTGGATTTACTAGCAGTACACTCTCTTTCTATCGCCTTTATAACACCTCTAATATTGCGCGCCGCGGGTCTAACGAATTTTCAATCGAGGCTATTACTCATAATATTTACCTGCATTTACCTAATTATACTCGTTACCAGCATTACCCTTCGTTTATCCTTTTTCGTGTTTTCTGATTTTCTCTTTAGCTTGTTAATTTCCTTTGACGCATGCGAACGTTCCCATAAAACACTCGACACAGTAAACGTACAATATTTTTCTGCCGATTTTGTTCTTGGCTTGAATTGGATTAGTAGTTTGATAATTGAAAGAAAATATCATCGCATCGATCATTGGTCACATTCGATACATAACCACGAGGGACGGGAAGAGGTCGAAATTCCGGCAGACTCGAACCGGTGTGTATGACGCCTATTGTCTTGGCGGCTAATCAATGCTTAGATGACAATTGCTGCTAATTCTTACAAATAAATGTACAAGTTAAAAGCCTCTGAACGCGGATATGATTTTCCAAATTTTCCAGTAACGTGGACAGTGCATCGTACTGCGTTCAATTTAAATTCATCGCACAGTCGCTTGGCCATTATTAAAGCTGTCAGAATAAATTTTCACGGGATCACCGATAGAATCTAATAAACGTCGGATGGTTATCGGACTGGTGAAATATCGAATGAAATTCTTCGATTATCGCTGCCCTTGCAATTAACGAATATTAGGTAGGTATTACACCTGAACGCAACGCAACGCAACGCAACGCAACGCAACACGTGATGCAAAGACTTGGATCTTCGGTAATCACTCGAACAACATAATTGGAAGAACTTGATAATTAAACGATACATCAAAAACGGTTCCAGAGGACCCATCGCCAAGACGGATCGTCTTGGCTACTTACCTATGTACTCGTATACGACGATACGAGTATGTTCCAGCGATTCGTATCCTTAGCTTTCTCATTCAAAGGAGTTGGCCAAGCTTCTCTGACGAGCCTGCCAGCAGCAGCCGCCAAGGTCGAGCATTCCTTCACCTCGCTCGATTTTTCTTCTTTTCTTTGTTAACTCTCCTTCTTGCATCACTATCGTCCGACGTCTATATCCTCTTTTATCCTATCGTTTTCATTCCTATTTTCTCTCTTGTCTTTTCTCTCGTCACGTTCCGTCACATCACGTCACGTCTCGTCTCGATTTCCCAGCTGTCCGTTTGCTTTTCTTTCTTTTATCGCTCGCATACTGGACTGGTACCTGGAACAATCGAGTTCTGTGTCGTCCCTTAAACAGTAGATACATATCGACAAGAATTTTCGCTCCGTATTCGGGAAGAAGAGGGGAAAATGTAGCCAGATACCATAGAACGAACTAAATATTTAGTTATTTGTTGAGAATATATCGGTGGGTCGGTACTCGTCGTTATAGCTCTGTATCTCAAGCTAACCTCCATCCGAACGATCACGCATCGTCTAACAGCGACGAATCGATTTGGTGCAAGAACAGCGCCGATACAAATTAACTACTGATGCTCGATACACGATGCATGTATCCGACTCGCAGGAAAAAACGATTTCGCGAAAGCACGATTCCAGGCCATGTGCGGACTGCGGCAAGCAGCGCGGCCCTTGTTCCAGCGGCCTATCCAGCCAGGGGCCATTGTCCGTGGTTGAATGAGCTCTTTGTTTAGGCTGTACATGCTGCTCCCGGTGATGATGTCGGTGGTAGTGCAGGCCTGGTCCAGGTTCTCCCACCTAAGCTGCGCACCCTCGAGGAAGGCTTCTCTCGGCAAAACGCGTCGAACGGCCCGAACACACTGTCCAATGTATAGTTGTCCGATGTATAGCCTCGTGCCGGGACGAGTAACAGCTGTCGTTAACCTACCTACCTACCTACCTACCTATCTATCTACCCACCTACCTACCTTCCGTCGTATTAAAGGGAGGCTCGACTCTCTCTCTCTCTCTCTCTCTCTCTCTCTCTCTCTCTCTCTCTCTCTTTCTCTCTGTTGCTTTGCACAAACAACCACCTGGTTTCCGATTCCGACAACCTTCCATATGGGCTGCTTGCTACTTGTTAGTTTGCGGATAAATTACAGTTACCGATCGAGCAATTAATTTTCGGTCAGTCTGAAATGACAAGGGAATCGAGAGCCGGTTACATAATTTTCTACCGCCACGGTAAAACTGGATCAACGGTTTGTTAGTTAGTTTGTAGCCTCTATGTAGCTACGTAAAATTGTTAAGGTGGATAAAGAAATTACAATTCATCGATAATGATGTTGTTATTTGAAATAAAATGGTCGCGATCATCGAAAGCTCTTATCGTTTTGGAGATGGTCCAAGTTGCGAGCATCGAGAGGAACATTTTACGCGTGTAAAGTACACGATCGTTCCTAGTCTCCGCTTACCGAGTGCTGGAAATTATCCAGAACTAATTCAAAGTATGTAATGTACGTTATGCTGTTGATAGCGAGGTCGTGGATTGCGTTCCGCGCATTCTCGTTAATCGTTGCAAAATTATCTGGTTATTAGCAACTACGTTTACGCGTTGCGTCCAAACGATTTATCTCATCTATGGAATATCGATATCGACGCGGCACGCTCGATCTGGTACATACAGGTATATGTATATATAAACTCGTATATTGGACCGAACGTGTATGTACCTGGACATGTTTGACGTGATTACGCGTCACGTAATTTTCCTATGAAATCGAAACAATCGAGACGCAGTAATAAGAATATATCTGGGGTTAATTTATCGACGAGTACTTGATTATTTCGTTCGAATTTGACAGACAATTTGATTAATCGTTCATATTTTAGGGAAGTATAGCGAAGGTCCCATCTTTAGAGCTTTTTCATACGCCTCCTCCATGTTAGGAGGGGCAGTGTCGTCTTCGCCTATGTCATCCGTCTCATTCCCATTAGCGTCCAGCATTGGCTCGTTTCTCATTAGTCTGTACCGATTGTCCAAGTGAATCGCTGGTTTCCATTCTTGCATTTTCACTAACTGAAAACAAACAAGATATTTAATCAAAATTTAATCTCTCCTACTCGGTAGTTTTGTGCAATGCGCAAGTTATTAAACGAATCGTTTAATAACGTTATAGTCGAATATAGGTTTGCAAACATTTCATGGCGTGTGTGGTCACCGAATGGTAGCAGCAAAGCGTCGGGAACGAGAACCGTAGGAATTCACCGAGTACCGTTGATGTAACGCGAGCGACGCATTCGGAAATTACCGCATCGCGTACGTAAAAGAAAGAACCTTTTCTCATCCGAGGGTGTAAGAGTTTTTCGGTAAAGAGATGTCTCGTCTCGTCTCGTCTCGTCTCGACTCGTTCCGGTCGTGCATCAGCTATCGGATACAAGTCAACGTCAAACAGCGCGACGTTGCTGAAAATCCGCACCGCGTTGCTACCAATAAGCTGCTTACCTCGCAAACAACCACCCACTCCCTTCGGCCTTTCTGTAAACCCTCATTCAACCCTGCTAGAAACTTTGTCGTTTCTATTGCCAATGTTAAAGCGAAGCCCGCGTTTCGCGATCATTCGAATCGAATGATCCAAATGATGAATTTTCTTCGTTTCCTTTCTTTTCGTTTGTTTTTGCGAAAGAAACCAGTACAAGTTTCAACAGCTACCAATATATCATATCTTTTGAAAAGCTAATCCGATGAAATTCTCCGACACGAGCGATACAACTAATCAAACATTTCCAATACGTTGCCGGTCGTCTGAATTGCCACCGATTTTATATTTTCCAAAAGATGAAACAGCGTTTGAAAACGCATAAGAGATGAGGTGGTGCGACTCTCTGGTGGTGGAGCCGACGCTGCCTGAAAATCAAATTACCTTGTTAGAAGCCGCAAAGCGGACAGAGGGAGAGAGAAAAAGCGAGAGCTGGAGGGTTGAGCGAGTGGAGGGAGAGGAGCGAAGGAAGCCTTTGGAAACTTGCCTCGTAAGCCAAATACCTGACCCGAATTCGCAGGTCTTCCTTGGTCATTTACGACGGACCCTTTTTCTATTTCGTATGGTTTCCGAAGAACGCATAGTATACCAAGTCGACTGAATAGCTCCGATTCGACTGTAAATTTGTTCGTAAACAAAGAAACCTTATCGAGGCTCGCTAGGGCGCGAGTACCGAGGCTCGCGTTCAACAGAGGATTAAACGAGACAAGCATCGAAAGAATTTTTCTTTGCAAGAGCACGCAGTTCCGAGTCGTTTTCGCGAAATTATCAATAAATCTTGGCATGATACGCGTAAACTTGTCAAAAAAACTCTTGTATTGGGAAAAGTTGTAACGACGCTATTCATACAGTTTCGTTTATTCTCAACTCTCTATACTCTATACATTCCCCATTCCCTAGTCATCGAAACAATTTTACGGATGTCTTTTCGGATGTATTTCGTGCGCATTTCGCAGACTTACTGTCTGCCTGTACGATGTATTGATTTTACAGAGGATGATTGTTAAGGCGAGTTTCCCGACACCTGGCACAGATGGCGACACCTTACGGGCTGCCATCTCTTTGCAAAGTTTACGAAAACCTGTTGTTTCTCTCTTGACGTGTCTCCTCCCCTATCCGATCGCGTTATACCTTCTATTTGTAAACTTGCAATAGCAATCATTTCTGATGACGTTTCGTTTATTTCTACTACTGGATCCAGTCTCGTTCGCTGTTAGTCGCGCGACGATCTTCCGACGATGCTATAGAAAAGTTGGTCGAGTCGTTTTGTCACCGATACGTTTTTAAGCGGATTGGTTCCATTCCATCGTTTTTTCGAAAGAAAAATTGTACCCACGAGTCTGTCGACTTGCCAGAAGATCGACAAGCAACGATGGCGAGAAGAATTTTCTGTCGTAATGTTGGAAGCTTTTAGAAACGTGTCTAATACGGTATAACTCTGCAAACGTTGTCAACAACTAGAATCACGTTTCACGCTAAAATTTCCTATACCTACTTGTCTCTCGCTCTCAGTTTAAACTCTGATACAAAACGACGAGAGACAAGTTTCGGAATGAATTACGATACATGTACCAACAACGTTTAACTTGTCTTGTACCAGAAACAAAGGATAAATGTTAGAAATCCTGAGAGAACCGTAAAATCAATTGCTTCGACGATCGTACCTTCCAGGATCATCGTCTCGCATTCGTTCAAGATGGCAGAAGGAGAACCAACGGAGGCGGTTAGAAGTGAAATCTGAAGGAAACATTCCGAAAATCAATAATCATTCGCTCGAATCTCTTGGCAAGTTGTGTGGCCATCCCCTAAAGTGGAAATTTGAGAAAGTTGAAAAGGAACGGACCACTAGAAAGATGCATTCGTATTCCATCGAAAAATACATTGATTCGAATCGCGCTGGTAGCCGATTATGCCGCGGTACACGGCACACCGAGGTTATTGACCAGGAAGATAGGTTCGTCGTCGGGGGTTGTTGGCGCGGGGAGGTGTTGGCATTCGGCGTCGGCGTCGGCGTCGGCGTCGGCGGCGGTGGCGGCGTCGGCGTCGGCGTCGGTGGCGGTGACGGTGGCAGTGGCGACGACGACGACGACGACGACGACGCAGCCTCGAACAAGGCAAGGCAGGGGTAGAAATGGAGTTTGCTCTCTCAAGAGCAGCCGAGGGTGGGATTCCCGTTTTCCGACACCGAAAGAGGGGAAGTTTGCTACAAGTCTTGGATACTGTGTCCGTAGTAGGATCTCGCGCGGCGTGGCTAGCCAAGCCGTGGACCTGCACCACCATGGCGATTCCATGTATCCCCGCGTACAGTCGATAAAAGGATTGCAGACAAATTATTAACTTGAACAAATTGCGAGAAAAACTGTGATATTCGCTGAAAATATACATAATATAAAAGAAATCGGCAGATATATCGAACGAGAAAGAATCGGTATTCGATTGAAACGCTGACACTGTCGATTCCCTCGTAGGGCCTCGGAAAAATCGTGATGCAGAGTACCAACATACAGATACGTTGCGCGCAGATCGGTAGTGGCGGCACGTGTTTGTTAATTCGCGATAAAAGGAGCGAATTGGTTTCTTCGAATTAGTCGAGTTACGGGGAAACTGTGCTTTTTCCACGTTGTTTGACAACCGATTCAACCAGTCCAATTAGCATTCCGTTTGCTGTACGCGCCCAGGCGTTTCGAACACCGAAACAACCGCACGGTTCTTGTTCGATTAATTGCTCCACGCTCTAACGATATACTCGATTAATTCGACTAATTACTTGGTGCTAAGGTAACGCCAGCCACCAGTCAACTACTCGTTTCGTCTATGATCGCTACCTTTCGTTAAATTCTGGCCGTATTAGTAGATTAGCAGGTTCATGTACGTTGTACGCGATTGTCTTTGATAGTTAAACTCTATCAAGAAGACTACTACCCAACATACGTTTAGCCGATATCTCTTTTTACCAATTATCCGTAACGTTTTAACAAGAGGTCCCAGCGGAAATTGATGGTAGATATCTATAGCGGGTGATTGTCATGCCTTATCGTTTTCAAGTTTACGCACTTGCCGTTTGTTACTTTACTTTGCTCGCTTCGGTGTGTGCTCTACGCGGAATAAAATTTAATTACCTTGTCGAATGAATCGGTATAATCTATCCGTGCTCTTTCTACTTCCGTCTACATATCCGGCACAACGGTTTGTTTCCCATTTGGCCATTTTCTCGATGCTAGAAAATCTCTTTAAGAGAGAGAACCAACCGCGAAACAAATCCATGAAATGAGATTCAAATGCTTTTTCAAACAACGAGTCAACCGATCGCGACCCTGACATTTAACCCTTCTATTTCGTATGTATAAATGGCGTTACGATTCGAATTAGTAGCCGGAAATCCTTTATTTGCCTAACAACAACAACAACAACAACAACAACAACAACAACGGGTCCGACGATCCAAGCCACCATGTAAAATCGCTGTTTGTAGTCTCTCTATATACTTGTACGTATAAATATGTATATCGCTTGTAGTTTACATATTATTCGTTCTAATCTGCGAATCCTAATTGGTAACTTAGCGTGACGAACATCGTGTCTGGTAGTGTGCAGATTTGTGATAGAGAACATTTTTTTCGAGCGATACTTTGGAATTTGCATAAATTTGGATACGTTGAAGTCTTTAGTTGAATTTCTTCGCAGTACCTCGAAGCGACATGGAAACGGAATTTGTCCAATCGTAAAATTGATTTTACAGCTGTTGAATATAAAGGTGCTAACCTTTTGCGATAAATTATAACTGTTGAACTGGCAAGAATTTTCCAAGCGAAGAACCATCGGTTTCCAGAATTTTTAACGATACCTCGATATTCGATATATGGGTTTAAGCGTCGGCGTCGGCGTCGGCGTCGGCGTCGGCGTCGGCGTCGGCGTCGCGTCGAGGACTCCAACGTGTCCAGGTTTGGACAGAATCCGAATTGTTACTCCAAAGGATGTCCGATTTCGCATGAAACGACCCATTTATACATATACGTATACATGTATAGGATGTACCCTAGCTTGTGGGTTCAACATCGGCAATCGATCGAGGACAAGAGATGACGAAATAATAGTAACGTATAAACGTGTGCCCTATTGGAACCTTGTTGTTTCCCGACAAGCAACAATCATTTTTCGTTTCTTTCATTCCAACAATTTAGCCGCCCGGTGTAAAAGTGACGTGGGCTCGTTTTATTTGTTGTTTGGCGGTGTAATAAATTTTACATTGTTTTTGTAGTCTTGATCGGCTGCTAAAACGGGGTTGCCACGTGTTAAGGTACATCCAAAATGGATTATTACATTTATAAATTAGAACGATTGTTTTTCTTTTCTTTTCTTTTTTTTTCTTTTTCCATTAATTCAGCGCCATATATTATCTAGTGTCTTGGATCTATATATACATTTTGGGTATATATCAACTAAATTATTATTATTATTATTATTATTATTATTATTATTAGTATTAGTATTAGTATTAGTATTATTCGTCGTTAGATACATGTATATATATATATATGTATAATGTCACTCATCACATTTTTTCCAACACTGCTCTTCACCAAGTGAATGTTTGTCTTCTAATTTGTATTGTCGTGCCACCGATAACCGTAGACATGATCGTGCCTTGATAACAAGATCGATACGATCGAGTAACACATGCCCAGATCCCATGGTTAGCAGTGTTAGTCTTACCGACCAGTCGAACGATATTGGCGTTCCCTAGCGGCTCGTGAGACCGCGAAAAATCCGCAAATCCTCCACCGACTATCGGATCCCCGTTCTTTCGACTGATTTATCTCTCCTGTCTGGCGCCATCTCGGTCGCCCACCTTGGTCCAGTATATACTTGTCCTTTCAAGTTCTTTTTTCTCCTCCCCGAATCATCGAGTCTTTATGTTTCATTCGAAACGAAAACAAGCATCGACGATTTTCACAGGCTTTCCACGTTCCTTGTTGGCGGCGAGGAGCAGAGGAAAGACAGGGAAATGAATTAAGAGAAACGCAGTCCAACGAGGAGTGCGTCGCGGTGCGGTGCGGTGCGGTGCGGTGCGGTGCGGGGCGGGGCGGGTCACACAAGAGACACACCAAACGTTTTCAACCGAGAACTCCCTCTGTTGTGTCTGTTTTTGCAAGGATGCAGGTACGAAAGCTGGTCGCCAGGCTTGGTAAACCGACGCTGGACCATCAAGTGCGAGCGCGAACGATAAAGCAGAGGTGACCGCGGGATACGGTGTGCGTATTGTCTCTCGCGAGTCGATAATTATCAAAATCCTCTAGTTCGTTATCGTTCGAGTAAAGAGAGAAAGGCAGTAGAAAGGACAAGTTGCTTCGAAACATTCAACTTATTAGAAGCGTGTATTCGGCAATATTCATTAACGATGATACACTTGCACTAGGCCAGTGAAATATTTCACTGAAATAGCGCGAATCTGCGATTCGATATAATTGAGAAACGACAGAGTACGATTCGTTGTTTCAGCCAACCACATCGGACTGGAAACCAGTGTTATCGTTAAAAAACATGAGGTTCTGGAGATTCGAGTGTGTTTCTTGCGAATCGTCTCCTCGAGAAACATCCAAGATACTTGGTTGTCGTCCATGGATCGATTACAGATAATTCGTCTATTTTTCGTGACGATCGAATGTATCCTATTCACGACCAGAAATTAAATTTCACTGGCAAATTCTCAGCATCTTTTCGACTTTTCGTTTCTCATCCTTTCTCTGTTGCCTTTCTCTCCTCGTCTGTCTACCGGACTACCACGAACGTAACGATTTATCGTACGAGATTGTAGCTCTCAAAAAAGAAAGGCTCTCGCGAAAATATCACGTTAACAATTTCTTTTTAAAACAAAATTCTTGCGTCGCTTTGGAAAATTCCGTACCTATCCGCGTTTCTTGTCTGTTACAATAATCCATGGCATCTACATCGACACTTTACTTTACGCTTTATGCAGACTTGTTCGTTTCTTGGACGTTACTTTTCCTCAAGATCAAAAGCACTACTTTTCAACGATATTTGTCAAACGATAGGGCGTTACGTCTGTGGGAAAATAATGCGCGTCGATTATAGTAATCAATTTTCCTTCTCCGTAATTCGAAATAGTTAACCGATGCGTTTTCTATCGAAACTTTATCCGACAGTTTACCAAGTTAAAGAGTGTAAATATTGTTCAATGTGTCGTAAACCGTATACGTAGCTATTAGCCTATTTGAACAAATCAAAGACTCGAACAAGTTCACGTCCGAGTTGCAGAAAAACACTGTCTATACACGAACAATGGTCTCTTTTCCGACGTTATTTTCTATTTCAGCAAACAAATACCGATACAAAATTTCGCTCGACTTTGTTCGACGGACGATCAAAGTTTTTCAAATAATCATGGGTTTCTCGTTAAAGGGTAAATTCGTTTGTTAATATTATGTTTTTCAACACAGTGACGTATCGGTCGCGAGCTAGTCGAATACGCATCGAGCATTGCTTTATCGTGGCTTGAACGCGAATTGACGTTAAGCTACCCCATCGATGAAACTCGTTCGTACCTTCTTGCCTGGTAACGAACGAACCGAACGAACCGAACACGCGTCAACGCGATAAATCGAATCGATTCGATTCAAGTACAATTCCCGATAACCCGACAAGTTGCTTTCGAGTGTCTTTTTTTCTCTCTTTTTTCTCGAGCTGATTCAGAACCAGCCACGCCGCGAGGGCGACAAGTGCCTTCTTCGTGTAAAGAATAAAAGATTCGGTGGTCTGTTGGTTCGGCTTCTCTACGAGCGGAGCACGTTTCGAGAGACTCGAGAGGAGGAGAAGAAGATCGAGGGTGAATTGGGAGATGGACGTGATAGCGCGCGATTCGCGATCGAAAGAGAAGGGCCGTCACCTTGAGATTCACGATTGAACAGAACCTCCGCGTACAATTTTGAGAATATGGCGAATCATTTTCAGTCAGCCAGAGATAACGAGCAAAGTCGAGGATGTCTCGATGGTATCGAGACCAACTGGAACGAGTAATTATGAATCGTGGCATATAATCGTGCGGTGTATCACGATATGTGGATGCTCGCGCGCCTATGTTGGTTAGCAATGAGGAGGGCTAGAGGGCCAGTAATGGGTCTGTGTTAAAAGCAGAATTCTAGATTGTTGGGTAATAAATTTATTTTCAAGACCGTGTGTTTCGGAAACTGATTGTCATAAGAAATAAAAGCTTGGTATAGTAGTTTATTTAAAATGAATTCGTAAATTGAAAAATGATTAATTTTTCACTACGCAATAATCGCCGATGAGTTAACGTTTCTCGTTATTAGACTTTTAATTTCGATCACAGGGGTTGCGATTCGCTATCGAACGATTCGCGTAAATCTATGCGTTGTTCGAGTCGCGTTTGATATTGACACGATACTACGTATGGATTAGCATTTCGTACCGTTGTACGGTTGATACGGTAACATCGAGGATGTCGATAACGCAGCGTGTTCTCGGTATCGTAGCAATCTAGTTTACCGGCTAGCGGTAAAGTCATTCTCCCATTTGCACGTTTTACCTGTTGCCAAGGTGCGTTTATCCCCAACTAGAGTAATATTCGACAATAAAAGTTCATTTATCGATGTATTCGATTCATTTCGAACAAGTATTTCGAAACGTTTGTTACGCTTTTGATTGTTGTTACTGGTTGTCGATACTGGTTCATCCAGTCTCTGTCCAAAATATAGTCGATCGTCAAACGAAAACGAGGAGTACGCGAAACGACCACAGTCGTTGTCGCGGTTTTCGTCACCACCAGCTCTCTCTCTCTCTCTCGCGCGCGCGCGCGCTCCGCCTCTCTGTCGAATCTATTACGGGTAAAGGTGAAAGAAACGGCCTGGCATCGACTTGGATACACCAATAACTTGTCGATCGAATGGATAACCTTGCCGGCAGAGTTTAGTGGATTATTTTTAGGCGAGGCCAGCGACCTGAATCGCGGAGTTTTCGCAGGATCGTAACGTGGCAGAGCGATTAATTAACGCAAACAGAGCCACGCCCGTCCCTAAGAGAGGTGGAAAGTTGGCGTCGCGCGAGTGCACGGATCGACAGCCCTGTGGGTTTGAGACGCGGCGACTCGAGTTGTACGATCTACCTTTTTTCGATATTTTCGAAAAAGCGCATCATTGTTGCTCGGATTAAACTTAACGAACAGGCTACTCTGGAATCGAGGCATCGATCGACGCGATTACTCTCGGTTTGCCGCGTTGAAACAAAAGAAAATCGCAACGGTCGTTATGGAAACTTTGTATCGATAGGAAATCCATAATACAATCTCAGAATTTCGAAAATCCTCGTTCGATAGCCCCTTCGTATCGGTGGATATCGATAGCTGGATCGAAAAATATGCATTTTTCATGTTGAGAAAAGATTTTATTTTAGAAATATCGTAGATGTAGTAGTAGTGGTAGCAGCAGTAGTAGTAGTAGTAGTAGTAGTAGTAGTAGTAGTAGTAGTAGTAGTACTATAGTAGTGGTCGTCTCGCGAACGTGAAAATAATTGGTCCGTAGACTTGGAGGAGTCGAGCAGATTGTCGTCGTCGCCGTTGCTCGGGCAGATCGCATTCGAATCGTGGGCCGCGTTCGTGTGACGTAGAGACGACGTGGTTTGCCGCGAGTGGTTGTGGTTTAGGAGGGTATGATGTTTCCCATAGGGCATCTGTCGAGGGCACCCCCTGTGGATTAATTGGAACCTCGCGTATTGATCCAATAACGTGAACGCCGGATACACAAACCGAGAGACAGAGAGAATTACGAGAAAGACAACAATGGGTAGAAAGTAAAAAAAATGAGAAAGATCGTTTGCGCGAAACGATTCTCGATACGTTTTTATGTTTCACGATGAAATCATGATGTATCGAAGAATAGAATTTATATAACGAACATGTCGAATTCGATGAATATACATATGTATAATACAAGCAAGCGCAAAGCTTTTCGAGTATCGTGTGCGTGCATGCTGTATTCTCGCGTTGTAATATTAAAAAGATTAAGGTGAGGTTTAACCCTGCGGATTATCGTATAAAGGTCGACGCATCTGACGCAGTTAGGTGTCGCGTAAAGTGCACCTGTTGTGCGCTCAAACACCTGACGATAGCGGTGGGCAAACGCGCACGCGTCTTGACGCGCGCACACCTCGACGAACGTTGAACCACCCTATCCAGCCTATCGCTCTTATGGACAACTTTCCGTGTAAAGCGTTTAGAAAAGAATTAATTTCATTAAATTTCGACGGCGACGAAGACGCGTTTCGCGTTAATTGTATGTACCTAGGCTCTAATTAAAACTAATATCGTTCAAATTAAAATAAATTGAATCGGCGCCCGGTCGTACTCCCTAATGGAAAATGTCAGCAACCGCGAGAGCATCTAAAGATGCGCACGCGCATGGGGTTGTTCCGTGACGCGTGACGTTTAACCCCTTCGATCATGGCACGGTTAATTATCTTAATGGTCGTTTACACGTGTAACTTGCAAACGAATCACCACAGTTCTCACCCTGACGAATATCGTTTCCTCGTAAAACTGTTTTTCGATTTTATCGGGTTGCCATTTTTTTGGATCAATGGAGGCATTAAAGGTGTTGGACGATTCGCTATTCGCTATTGGAGTGCACATTTTTTCGATTTATTGAAATTTCAGTTGTAATGTCTCCTCTCGTATACTGATCTTTACATGCTTTCCGTTCAAATGTCAATAGCCAGTTGTGCGTTGCCTTTCGAAACGAACAGAGTCGTTATCGCGGACGAAATATCCTAATTAAAGGATACGCAATCCGTAGCCGCGCGTGTGTGTGAATATGTGTGCATGTGTGCATTTCTATGACACGTTACGGGTAATGGTGCTCAACAGATATGCTCACGATTACGTGTATGCAGAGGTTAATCTCACAATTTATAACAACGCGCAATGCATGCAAATTGTTCGTTGTTAACTGCCATCTGATCTTGCTCGTTCACCGTTGCCGTTGGTATCCTTGGAACGCGAACGCTCCGTTCACGGAACACCGCCATCAATTGGAAAGACAATTGCGTACAATGAAAAATGCAAGCGACGAAACTTTTTCGCGACGCGATGTATCGTACGCTACGATCGTGGAAAAATCGATCGTGAACCGGCTTTGCGTCGACACATACAAACACGCTTATACATCGAATCGAGCCAAGTGTACAGACAATTTCCGGTATATATATATTATATTATATATAGATACGGAAATATATTGAATATATAATACATGTGTTTAAAACGGATTTCTATCTAATCTCTAACAAGGTCTACGCAACAACGACATCTGCGCGCGGATGGTGTAATACTATAGCCTTCTACACATCTATGGGGTTCTCTTGTCTAAGGGGTCTCTCACGGGGATGAACGCGACGGAATCTTTTCTTCCTCTCGACGAGTCTCCGAGCTTCGGTCGTTCCTTTTGCTTTCGACGGATCGTCTGTTGGCTTTTCGCTTGCACGAACTTTACGCAGATTTCAGCAAAAGATGTGCCGCAGGTGCAGGTGTACGCACAGTCTTGGTCGCGACTAATCACCGTTGCCCGATAGGCGTACCCGCCTCCTCTCCTTCTTACTCGTTCATCCACCACCTCTCTACCTTGCCCTTCTCTTCCGGTGTCGGGCGCGTCGCCACCTGGTGGCTGTGCCCTCTACCAATCCGTAGGAAGGTTAGATGATAACCCACCCCATCCATCCAGCAGCACCAGACCAGTACCACCACCATCGCCACCACCACTACCAACACCAACACCAACACCACTGTCACTACTACCGTCACTACCAGCACTAGCAACCACCGCTACTGCTACGTTGACTCCACGTGCAGCTACGAGGGTAGAGCACAATCACCGATACTGAAATCATCGCCATCGCCACCACCACCACACCACCGTCACCGCCGTCCGTGAAATCCGACTCCAACAGACGACGACGACCTCAAACCTCTCCTCTCTTTCGAATCGCAGACGTGCCGCGCCCGTTAATCCAACGGCTAATCAATTCTCACCGCGATGTCTCTGATGATATTTTGCCTCTTTTTCTATTCTTACAATTCTCTCTTTACTCAAACTTGAATCGCGCTAGGTACTTTGAGACCGATTCACTTTGCGATAGCTCGAGATTCGGATGTTTCGATATCGAATGAATGGGAATTTGCGAGAACAAGGTTCGAATGAAACGTGTCGACAATCGACGAGTCCTTTCGTAATATTCAACCAAGTTGTCTTATCCGCTCGAGTACGGCACGCGAATCGATGGACGAATGTTACTGTTTACTTTAACGAGAGCGTCGGAAATTGTTAGTAAATACCGAGGGCGATTTACCGAGAACAGACAAGATGAACAGTTTGTTGCCAACATTCTTTCTACGAAACCAGATAAACATTGAAGAATTCGCTCGATCGATGTGGAATGAGACGTCGTTTTGCTCGGAATCACCACGATCGCTGATTTCTTTTACAATTAGTTCTCGAGTGTCCGATGTATCGTAGGAATCGGAGGAGTCGGTTTTTCGATGTAAAAGGTTAGTTTCGATTCTAGAGCGGCTATAGTTTGATTTTCGTTAAAACGCTATCAACGAGGTTTACCGCCGGCATATTCAGACGTATACGCCGCGTCGCGTCGTTCCAACAACGATCGAACGTTGTGTCGTGACTAGTGGAAACTCTAATCGAAACTGGGGAAACCAAGCAACCTAGAAGGGGAGTTTACTAGAGATAGAGAGGGATGACTAGAGTGTAAGAGAAAGCCTATGATCGACCTAAACCCGGCGTTAACCTTTTCATCGACCCCGTTCGAGTTCTCCACTACCCCGTCGTGGCGCCGCTCTAATTCGGTAGACCGAGTCGCGCACGGAAACAAGACTGATTCATTATTCAGTAAATGACTGCAGATATTTGGCAGTTGTAACGACAGAAGGAACCGTATGGCTATTCCGTGGATGTAGGCCACGTCGATTTCGACACAGTTCGATCGCGACGACGTTTCTGGAATTCTATTTAAATGCGTACGAAAACGTTGCTAATGGAATTACTTCGGCTAGATGGTTTCTATCATCGATGAAACGATGGAACGTTGACGAATCGACGTATTCTTGTTCTTCTTCGATGACAATTCGACACTACCAATGTACGTTTCGCATTTACTTGAAAACATTGCGTCGCGATGCGTCGCGTCGCGCTGGCTGCGTAAGCAAAAAGGGGGAAAAAGAAAAGGAACGAAGCATCAACGACGTCGTTCGAGATTTACGGCCATTTTGCGAAATCAGATAACGCGAACCGTGATTATATGTACGACTCTTTCCGTGATCCACTATGGGTAACAACAATGAGTTGTCAAGTTTCGGTAAAACGGAAGGTTTCTCTAAAAGCGAGAAACCGTGAGATTAAGCTTTTCTATACGAGGAAATGGCTTCCCGGATGGCGAAAAAGTAAGAAAATTTGTCGATCAACCATCGTGACCAGTGAGCAGCCGCACCTTCCGGTAGTTGGCTTATCGAGCAGAATCGTTGGTGGCATTCGCGCTGGTAAAAGTTAAGAGAGGGCTCGACCAGAGCTTTAGTGCCTATCGAAACGAACTTTCGAGCAACCTTTGGATAATGTAAAAGGCGAGGAATATTCACGATCGACCAATACTCTTCGACACCTGAAAACTAACTCTCTCTTATATTCTCTTCTCTTTCGCCGTAACCATTCTTTGAACGTGTACGCGTGTCACGAAGCACAGTTCAAGCGTGGAACACTTGCTTAACGTCTATTTCACTGAAGAATGTAGCAAGTAAGCACTGTATCGAGTTGAGTCGAATCGAATAAAGTAGAGTAGGCAAGAGTAGGCAAGAGTAGAGTAGAGTAGAGTAGAGTAGAGTAGAGTAGAGTAGAGTAGAGCAGACTAGAGTAGAGTCGAGATCCCTTCGGCGAGGGCCACGAGACGAGGACAATGTCCCATCACACCAGTAACTTTTTAAAGGCGTACTGCTGTGACAAGACAATATCCCCGGCAAGCGTCCAAGATTGCGTGTCCAAGTAGTCGAGTGATCGGATTGTGGCAGCGTGTTTGCCTCGTCATCGTTGAAATCTCCTCGATGTACGCGAGTGAAATACTCGTCTCTTCGAGGTATATCGATGTCCCCGTAACCAGACAAGATATTCTCCGAAGGAGTGGATATTTTGTCGCGTTGTTTCGCGATACGCGAGTTTTCTGCACGGCGGCGGTTCGACTTGGTGTCGGCAACGCAAGCAGAGTGGAGAGCGGTGATGGCTTCGAGGTGACCCTTGCAGAGGCGGTATCGCACGGTCGAACGTCCCGACGGCACTGCGTCGCTCGGTGTCGGCGCCGTTTCCGCACCCTCCTCCTCCCCCATCGAAGCGGAGGGAGGTTCGATTCTCCTCCAGGTTCGGAGAGTACCCTCTCCTCGGTTCCTCGAGCCCCACGACGAGGGTGAAAGGGTGTCCAGTGCGCGCGCCTAGCCGCGCATGTTCCGCGTGCGAGAGAGCTAGACCTCGAGGGAGACTCGGCACGACGAAGAGAAACGAGGGAGCGTGGCTAGGCTGAAGAAGGGCGGAAGAGAAAGGGAGGAAAGTAACCCTCGACGTTGCCGAGGGCCAGCAGGACTGCGCTGCTGTTGCTGGTGTTGGTGCTGCTGGTGCTGCTGCTGGTGCTGGTGCTGGTGCTGGTGGTGGTGGTGGTGCTGCTGCTGCTGCTGCCACCACCTCCACCGCCATCGCCACCGCCGACGATGTCGCTGCCGGCAGCACAAGGTGTCTGCCGATACTGAGAATACTGGAATCGTTTTCGCGGACGGTTTTTTCTTTGCTTGGTCTCGTTTAGCTCCCGTTATCTTCGCCTCGTGCCGCTTCTCGTTTCTTTGCGCATCAAAAACGATCGAGGTACGTCGAAACCGTAGGTGTGACGCAAACTGAAGGGTGACACATTGTCGAGGTCGTTGAAACTCGAATGACGCGCTTTTCAAGAATTTATGCCAGGAGTAGCTATGGATAAGCACAGTCTCCAACATTTTCTCAAGCTGATCAAACTATCGAAATTTTAGTTTCCGATAATTATTTGTATCGATCTCTGACGAGTTCTTGAATGATTCCAAGTTCTTCCATTATGTCGCTGTAAACTAATCGTACAATGTTCTTTCTCCCCCGTTGTAATCTCGCGGACGACAATATATAAGTTTTGTCGATATTTTGTCTAGCGTACGCTAGATCGTTGGAGTAATTTTGCTTGAACCGCTCCTGCTGGTCCAAATAAGAAAAAATATTATTCCATAATTAAATTGAATCCCCTTGATTCGAATGGAACGCGATGTAAACATGTATTGTGTCGAGAATAGAATGATCGTAGAGTAAAATAATTACGTAATATCAATTGAATAAATTGGTTGTCGGGTGTTGCGCAACATGGGTGCAGTATCGGGCTAGTCTGTAGTCTGACGAGTATTAAAACTGGATCGGTGGTCAGCGATCGTCTCTCTGCGAGAGAGGGAAATTCCAAGAGTCGCGCGAAGCGACTCGAAAGGACCGCGAATCTTCTCGTCGACGAACCGTACAGACAAGGAGACCTGGATAAAGGTCGGCCAAGGTATCGCGTGACCAGCTCGAAATTTACAAATAGCTTCCGCTTTTCGATTGCGGAGCTTTCGAGGGATCACCGAGCGAAATGGGCGGCAGCTATCTAATTGTAAGCGATGCTGACGTCGACTCAATGCAACCAAGTTGGCACAGTTGTGGATTAATTTCTTGCGGAATTTCGAAAAAGGAATTGTTCGGCGTTGAAGAAGATGGTGATTGGTGACGCAACCTGAAAGGAGACGCGTGGAAGAAAATGCCGGCTAACGTGGTAGAGCAATAGCAGTAGCAGTAGCAGCGGCAACAGCAGCAGCAGCAGCAGCAGCAGCAGCAGCAGCAGTAGAGAGAGAGAGAGAAGCGAGTTTAAGCAGAAATTCGCCTGCGGAAGCGAAAAAGAGCGTCGCATCTATCGGATAGACGTTCCGCAGGGGCGGAACGTTGCAAAAGGGATCGTGCGACAAGTCGGAGAGGGAGGAACGGAGGGGCGTATTGATCCACCAGCTGCGCGTTCTCTCACCCTTCACCTCCGCTGTTCTACCCACCTTTGCCTCTGCCACCCCCGCTAGCCGACTCCCCGAACGGCTCTCGGCCCGTTTCGCTTTTACTCGCTCTTTCCCTCGTCTCTAGCTGCTTTTCCTTTTCCAGCT
This sequence comes from Hylaeus volcanicus, assembly GCF_026283585.1. NCBI lineage: Eukaryota > Metazoa > Arthropoda > Insecta > Hymenoptera > Colletidae > Hylaeus > Hylaeus volcanicus. The sequence goes on from NC_071982.1 coordinate 73,004, forward strand.
TGGCCGATATCGCTATAGCGATAGGAACGATGCCCTCGCGAGTTGTGCCGATGCGATGCGATGCGATGCGATGCGATACGATGCGATGCGATGCG